>NC_136272.1:44620698-44627879 GCF_964187855.1 Myxine glutinosa | reverse complement strand
TCTTTCTCTCTCTTTCTCTCTTTCTCTCTTTCTCTCTTTCTCTCTCTTTCTCTCTTTTCTCTCTTTCTCTCTTTCTCTCTCTTTCTCTCTTTCTCTCTTTCTCTCTTTCTCTCTTTCTCTCTCTTTCTCTCTTTTTTCTCTCTTTCTCTCTTTCTCTCTCTTTCTATTATATATATATATATATATATATATATATATATATATATATATATATATATATATATATATATATATATATATATATATATATATATATATATATATATATATATATATATATTGTTATGAATTTGGTAATGCAACATCTAGAGCTAGGTAGATCTGAATAGGTAGGTATTCGGCTGTCGTGACAGGGACTCTACATGTAATAAGTTATTGATGTTCAGGCGGTTGTCGGGGTAAGATGTATGAGTGTGGATCTACCTGGAGATTCGAGTGTTAAATAGTGAGGGATTAAAGGTAACGCCCCTGTGAGTATCACCTAGTAATCAAACCTTTGTCCTTTATGGCACTGCAAACCACATAAACATTAGTTAGGTCCTTAGCGCAACATTAAATAATCCCCCCTTTCCCTGACAAGGACTTCGTATTAAATTGACAGGAAACCAGGTCAAAAACACCGCCACGAAGGGCCGCCACCGTGTACACCTCAAAAGGCCTACAAACCTGGCCGGCACGTGTTATGCCAGGACCGCAGGGTCGCGTAACGGGGGAGATGTCAGGAGTCGCGGGAGGCTTTGATTGGCTGAGGAGTGCGCAATGTGACGTCATCGGCCACCAATATAGGGACGGTCGGACGCCATTTCAGTAGTTGTGAGTCTCTCTGAGCAGACGCGGGCAGTTGAGTTGAGTTGAGTTCGTGGCAGGCACTGCAGACGCAGGCAGGCACCAGAGAGTTGAGCGGTGGTGGAGAG
This sequence comes from Myxine glutinosa, assembly GCF_964187855.1. NCBI lineage: Eukaryota > Metazoa > Chordata > Myxini > Myxiniformes > Myxinidae > Myxine > Myxine glutinosa. The sequence goes on along the minus strand of NC_136272.1, from coordinate 44,626,965 downwards.
TTGGAGAGGACACGCCATTCCAGTCGCAGTTCGAGTGCAATTCGGGTTGTAGGGAGTCGCAGGAGACACACGAGAGCACACCCAGTTGGCACTGAGCAGTTCGTTGGCACTTGGCTACCAGCACTCCCGCGTCGAGTCGAGTGGAGTTGAAAGGAGTCCTTCCTGTCCCTGGTCAAGTGGAGCCGCTGGCCTGCGTCGGACGCGTGGTGCTTGGAGCGAGGGGCCTCGTGGTGTGCGATCGGGCCGGAAGGAGCGGTGCTGGACACCAACAATACAAGACGACAAAGACAGATAAGCCCGATCTCCGCGTATATTTTGAACGACGGGACGTGTTATTTTCGTGATTAATCTCCCTCGTTTGTGTTTGCTGTCAGTTGTGTGGGGACGTCCCGATTTAGGTTTATTAGAATTATTAGATTTACCGGCGGGCTTTTTCACTGGCTTTACTTTTCCTAATAAACCCTTATATTACTTTTTGTACATAATATCTGAACGCAGTTTTCCTGGGTGTTTGATTTTAATAGATAAGGTTGCGGAGCCTTCGCTGCGCCCCGCCATTCCGCGCGTTGGTGTTGAACTTGAGTCCGCCATTGAGTGTTCGCCTCGGGAGTTAAAGTCTCGCAAATCGGTCATCCGTAACTGTGGTGTTAATCACGGTTACGCGACAATATATATATATATATACTGTATGTATATATATATATATATATATATATATATATATATATATATACTGTATGTATATATATATATATATATATATATATATATATATATACTGTATGTATATATATATATATATATATATATATATATATATATATATATATATATATATATATATATATATATATATATATATATATATATATATATATATATATATATATATATATTGTTGCGGATATGGGATTTGGCCTCCATATCCGCTTGTAAATATTCCCCTATTTCCCCAATACTCCCCAACTACCCCCAATCCCCCATTGTCTGTAAACAACACTCTGTAGAACCGACCTTCCCCTTCTTCCCCCATTAAATCTCGTGCCCAGGTCCACCGCATCTCACGTAGACAACTTTCGGACATCTTGCTAGTTATTCTTAGTCTATGTCAGTTAAGGACTCGTTTCCATTAATTCTGACTCTTCGTTGCACCAGAATGTGATTGTATGGCACCAGTAGTGAGTTTAGGACCTCCCCATACCTCCTCCCATCTTCCCCATGAAACAACAACAACAACAACAACTACCACAACAGCGCGCGGGGAGTGTGCGTCCTCACTCCGGCTCGGTTAGCCGCCATTACCCATGTGCGCCGACGGGGTTACCACGAAGGGGCTGCCTGTCGGCCCCTCATCAAGGGCGGAGCCCGGTAACCCCCCGCACCCAATAAGAAGCAACGGGCCGATTCCATCTGGGGCGGAGCTAACGAGCCGAGGGCGTGTCACTCCCCGCCGGATATACGCAGCGACTTACCGGACATGACGTCAGATGCGCCTCAGCCACGAAGGAGAAACAGACGCCACCTCCAGCGCCAGCGCGACGAGACCTCCCGCATCTCTGGACCGGACCGGGTCGATTCTGCCCCTGCGCCAAGGTGCACCTTGAGCCTTGACTACCTGCCCTTCCTTGCCATCAATCCCCGTGTGAGTCAGTCTTGTCCTGTTTATCTGTGGTCTGTCGGGGTTACTATAAGACCGTGATTAAGTGCCTACCTTCCTATGCTGTCTCTCTTGTCCTTGTAATCTAACGTTCCGAACTATTATAACCTCCTCCGGAGGTCTTGAGAACTGTACCCCTGGTGTCGTGTCATTTAATCCAGCCGTTGTGTCCTTTCCGTAATTGATTTAGCATAGCGCGATTCGGCCAACGTTCGAGTATAATCGGGTAAACTGTGCAGACGCGGTCATACCAAACCGCTCGGTAAACTAACATCCAAAACCGCGTCTGTAACATTTGGTGTCGAGGAGTTGGATTCGGACCTGGGACTAAATTTGTTAGGCCCAAATTTTGGAACACCAATTGTACCATTAGGGTAACAATTGGTGTTGGGAAGTGGAATTCGATCCGGAGTGCGTTTCACGCGCTCGAAATTATAACGGCGAAATTTGATTTTGTTTTACGAAAATAAAAACCCGAATTTTGAAAGTCGCGCTATGGCAGACCAAGACGGCTGGGTTCCGGTAGAAGAGAGTGAGGCAGGGTCGATCCAGGACCAAATTGAGGGACAAGAGGAGAGCGAAGCAGTGAGGGTAGCAGACGCACGAAATGGCGCCTCGCACATGGCCACGGCGACCACGCCCGCGACCGTGGTAGCGCCGCTGGTGGATTCGAACCTTTTCCTCCTGCAAATGAGGGCCCTTATGGAACAAATGGAGTGAGCGATTGGAGGGCCAAATGGGGGTAATGGGGAACCGGATGGATGCTCAGAGTGAGCAAATGAGGGCTGATAGTGAGCGATTAGAGGGCCAAATGGGGGTAATGAGGGACGAAGCGAGGGGTACCGGTGAGGCGTTAGACAATGGGATAAAAGAGGTAAAGAATGGGTTAATGGGGGTAGAAAACAGAATGGCCGCTCAAGAGAATCAAATGGAAGGGATGCAAAAGGGGTTAGAGGGGTTAGAAAACAGGATGGAAGGCAAATTGAGGGACATGAGGGACCAAGCGGAAAGGGAAGTTAAACAAATGGGGCAGCAGATAGAGGGGGTCAGAATGGGGGTAGAAACCAAACTGGATGCTCACAGGGAGGAAATGGAGCAGATGAGGGTGGCATCTGGGCAGGAGATGCAAGTGATGGGAGAGGAGATCAGGAGAGGAGTGAGTGAGGAGGTCGGAGGAGTGCGCGAGGAGGTGAGGCACTGTAAGGAGCGCATGGAGAAGGAGGTGAGAAAGGGGACTGTAAAATTGCAAGGGGGTATAGAGGAGTTGACGCTGGGAGTAGAACAACTGACAGTGGGACAAAAGGAGTTGGGGGACCAGGTAAAGAAGAACACAGCGGTAATAGAGGTTTTAAAATCGACACAGAAGGAGATGAAAAAGGACGTAGGGGTAATTAAAAAAGAGTGTCAGACGGTACATGAGGACTTGACGAGGAAAATGAACAAGGTGGTAGAGGTGATGGAGGTTAAAGAGCGGGAGGTGCGGGAGCACATAGAAAAAAATAAAGTGGAGTTAGAGGAAGAACTTAAAGGGGCGCACGAGGAGATGAAGGAGGTGAAGCAGAAATTAGAAGAAGTGGAAGAAGGGGTGAGCGAAATTAAGAAGCGACGGAGAGAGGATAAGAAAGAGATAAAGGAGGAAGTAAAAGAATTGGTCCAAAGTCTGTGTTCGGATCGTGATGATGTGCTCATTAACCGGATGAGGGATTCGCAGGTGATGGAGGAGAAGCGAAGAGAAAGAGGACCCAGTGTAAGTGGTGACCAATATGGTCGTGCGTATGATGCGCCAGGTGATTTAATAAGCTTGGGGGTCGAGATAGACCCGGATGTTCGTGAGAGGCCAAGAGTGAGGTGTATGGTTGGTCCGGAGGGTATGGAACGAGAGGTGCGAGGTGTGGGTGAGCAAGGTTGTGGTGGTATGGAATGGGTAGCGGGTTGCGGAGGTGTGACCCATGCATCGACACCAACAGGGGTAGTTGTTGGAGGGACCGGGGAGGCACGAGAGCCCCTTGGGGGTAATGTACTGTGGGGGCCCGGCCGGCTGCGACACCACCGGTGATTTATAAACACTTTATTGGTGCACCGGATGGTGCTGACTGTGTTATGGGGTGGTGCTTTTGGTGCTTGGAAGGGGTGCTCTGCACATTATTAAAGGCCGTAAGGCCACAGAGCACTCGTGGGTTGGTGTATCGATGCTGGCATGCGTGCTCTCTCTATGCATAACATCTGCATGTGTTCCTCCAAAAACAGGTCCTGGATCGTAGTGTAAATATCAGTGTAGTCTTATGTAAATAATGCTCCCTACCGGCTGTATGTTTAGTTTGCGAATTCTTTCCGCGATTCGGTTATCCTGTGGGTGTGTTTCTGTGAGGAGAAGGGTGCAACGTCGCAGGGGGACATATTTACTCATTTGTGAATATCTGTAAAACTGTCGCACTCAGGGTAGAGTTAATAGTAGAGGGAACTACATCTGAGTGCCACACTAAAGTAGGTAAAAATTTATCGGGTCGGGACGCCCCGAGGGTAGAGAAGGGTGCAATGTTGCGGATATGGGATTTGGCCTCCATATCCGCTTGTAAATATTCCCCTATTTCCCCAATACTCCCCAACTACCCCCAATCCCCCATTCCCTAGTCCCATTGTCTGTAAACAACACTCTGTAGAACCGACCTTCCCCTTCTTCCCCCATTAAATGTCGTGCCCAGGTCCACCGCATCTCACGTAGACAACTTTCGGACATCTTGCTAGTTATTCTTAGTCTATGTCAGTTAAAGACTCGTTTCCATTAATTCTGACTCTTCGTTGCACCAGAATGTGATTGTATGGCACCAGTAGTGAGTTTAGGACCTCCCCATACCTCCTCCCATCTTCCCCATGAAACAACAACAACAACAACAACTACCACAACAGCGCGCGGGGAGTGTGCGTCCTCACTCCGGCTCGGTTAGCCGCCATTACCCATGTGCGCCGACGGGGTTACCACGAAGGGGCTGCCTGTCGGCCCCTCGTCAAGGGCGGAGCCCGGTAACCCCCCGCACCCAATAAGAAGCAACGGGCCGATTCCATCTGGGGCGGAGCTAACGAGCCGAGGGCGTGTCACTCCCCGCCGGATATACGCAGCGACTTACCGGACGTGACGTCAGATGCGCCTCAGCCACGAAGGAGAAACAGACGCCACCTCCAGCGCGACGAGACCTCCCGCATCTCTGGACCGGACCGGGTCGATTCTGCCCCTGCGCCAAGGTGCAGCTTGAGCCTCGACTACCTGCCCTTCCTTGCCATCAATCCCCGTGTGAGTCAGTCTTGTCCTGTTTATCTGTGGTCTGTCGGGGTTACTATAAGACCGTGATTAAGTGCCTACCTTCCTATGCTGTCTCTCTTGTCCTTGTAATCTAACGTTCCGAACTATTATAACCTCCTCCGGAGGTCTTGAGAACTGTACCCCTGGTGTCGTGTCATTTAATCCAGCCGTTGTGTCCTTTCCGTAATTGATTTAGCATAGCGCGACTCGGCCAACGTTCGAGTATAATCGGGTAAACTGTGCAGACGCGGTCATACCAAACCGCTCGGTAAACTAACATCCAAAACCGCGTCTGTAACAATATATATATATATATATATATATATATATATATATATATATATATATATATATATATATATATATATATATATATATATATATATATATATATATATATATATATATATGCAGTGTCTGTGTTGTGTTGTCCTGTGTTGTCACTGAACTACTTTCTCAAACTTTTGTGAAATCGTACCAAACCTCTGGTATGCACATATCTCTCTGGTCGGTATGTCCTGAGGGTATTTGTTTTTGAAAAAAATTTCCAATTTTATTATTTATTTTTTTGGGAATTTTTTTTTTTCAACTTCAATTGTTTATAAAATGTGATATCACGTATATTACAAATACATTTGTGCAAAATAATTGTTTGAATTATGATTGGTTTAAGCCATGACAAAAACGGCAACTCAGGTACAGTCATTTATCTATATATCTACACATCTGGGCAGTGTCTGTGTTGTCACTTAAAGACTCCCTCAAACTTTTGTTTCCGTGGTTGTGAAGTGTTTTTAATAACGTTGTGGTGGTTTTGAATCACGTGGTGGTGAGGTATTTTGAATTACGTGGTGGTGAGGTATTTATAATTACGTGGTGGTGAGGTGTTTTTAATTTCGTGATGGTGAGGTGTTTTTATGACGTGTTTTATGGCTGTGAGGTGTTTTTATTTCGTGTTTATGGCTGTCAGAGTGTGAGGCGTTTTTATTACGTGTTTTATGGCTGTGAGGTGTTTTTATTTCGTGTTTTATGGCTGTGAGGTGTTTTTATTACGTGTTTGATGGCTGTGAGGTGTTTTTAATTTCGTGGTGGTGAGGTGTTTTTATTACGTGTTTTATGGCTGTGAGGTGTTTTAAATTACTTTGTGGTGAGGCGTTTTGAATTACTTGGTGGTGAGGTGTTTTGAATTACTTGGTGGTGAGGTGTTTTGAATTATGTGGTGGTGAGGTGTAATCGTCCCAAACTTCCAGTCTGCACCTACCCCTCCCCTATGTGTGTGCTGAGGGGTTATTTCCTGAAAAAAAAAAACATT
>NC_136272.1:44510698-44615698 GCF_964187855.1 Myxine glutinosa | reverse complement strand
TGCCGATCTCGGCAATTTCACGTCTGTGCGTGAATTTTCTCACCTATTGCTCAAACCGAGTGTTAAACTATCGATAAAAATTCAATCAGATGGTGAATTAGAGTCGAGATAAAGCAGTGAGGGAGTCTCAATGGACTTTATGTTACAGGCCTTTGAAAATGCATTTTGTTCTATAAGCGGTAACTTTCATCGAATTTTCTTCCCGTTTTTTGCAACAGAGTCTAAAACCATGTCAGCGACTGTGAAAAATGAAATGAGAAATCGAATTAGAGTTTAAATAAAACTGTGAGAGAGAGAGTAAGAAACCACGGGCCTAACAAAAGAGGCCTCAAAGCTATGCGAGGAAACAAAATGGTGGTGATTTGTTTTTGAATCCCCACCCACGGACGGACAGAGACAGACAGACAGACAGACAGACAGAATCACCTACAGAGAATATGATATATATATTTATATATATATATATATATATATATATATATATATATATATATATATATATATACAGACTTGGCATTTAATATGGAATATTTTTTTTGTGGGGGTGAACTTACTTTTCAAGATGTCTTAGAACCAAAAGTTCATTGGAATTATGTTGAAATTATTCTAGATTTTGTTAATGTGACCTTTAAAAGAAACAAAAACCACATTTGACATTTCAAAACAAATAAATTGATCCTTGAAAGTTATGTAAGCTGATATCGAACTCAATTCGCGGACAGTACTGTGTTAAACTTCTGTACGTTTTCCAGAAGTATCTCTTTATTTTGCACATTAGCCAAATTTTTTTTTAACAAAAACAAAAGTTAAATTACGACTGGGATTACGGACAGTAAAATTACAGTTCAGTACTTCGTGTAACCCCCACGAGCATTCAGGAGAGCACGTACATGTTGAGGCATGCTGTTCACGAGATTTGCCAAGGTTTGGACAGGAATCGCTTGCCATGCAGTGACAATAGCCTGCTGCAATTCACGCACAGAGGTCGGCTGCTGGTCCAAGTGGTTGATTTGACGCGTTAATTCTGCCCACAAGTTCTCTATCGGATTCATATCCGGGGACATGGCAGGCCACTCCATATGCTCTACACCACGGTCAGCAAGAAAGTGTTAGATCATGCGAGCACGATGAGGCCGTGCATTGTCATCTTGGAAGACAAAGTTTCCTCGAAAGGCTGCACGAGCAAATGGAAGCAATGTTTCTTCCAGAATGGCCCTGTACTTGAACTGGTTCAGGTTTCCATTCAGAACAACCAGGTCAGTTTTTCCCCCTGCATGAAAAGCAGCCCAAACGGTCACCCCACCACCTCCAGCTTGGACTCTTGGCACTATACAATCTTTGTTGTAGGCTTCATGCACTTGTCTGCGCACTCGGACGTGGCCATCTTGGCGATAGACCAGAAATCTAGACTCGTCACTGAAGATCACGTGATTCCAGTGTCCTGGCTGCCATTGACGGTGCTCTCTGGCCCACTGCAATCGGCGCTGGTGGTGTTGTCTGGTCAGGCGTGGCTTTCTCAGGGGACGCCTGGCACGATAGCCTGCTTGAACCAGTCGTTGGTTGATTAGCCTTCTGGATACAGGCACATTTGTCAGTTGCTGCCACTCAGCCCTAAGCCGATTAGCTGACTTGGTACGGCCATTGCGGACTAACCGGTGCAGCTGGCGATCATCCCTCCTTCTGGTTCTGCGGGGACGTCCTGGCCTCGGTATTGGAGTAGGGACACCCCTCTGAGCATTTCGTTTCAGGATATTTGACACCTGACCTTGAGTGATGCCATACTGCCGAGCAATAGCATGCTGTTTCATGCCGTAATTTCATAAAGCCACCACTCCATGACAAACAGCATTGTCGAGTTGACGGACCATCTCCAGAGGAAGCGGCAATAACTTTTGGAGATGTGCAGCAGTTGTTTTCCACTAATACAGAACGCAACAACCCTTGTATACCCAACTGTGAAGCCAATCATCAAATGCACCTGTCCGTACATTTTGCCACGCCACCTGCGATATAATCCTGTTGTTGACTTCTTGCTGCGACAGACAATCAGTGACATGTTTCTTTTAACAAATAAATCACCAAAGTGTAAAAGAAACTCACCAGATTGATATACTGAGTTAAGAAAGTAAACGCAAGTCAAGAAAAAAAAAAATTCCATATTAAATGCCAAGTCTGTATATATATATATATATGTATATATATATATATATATATATATATATATATATATATATATATATATATATATACGTATATATAAATAAATATATATATATAGTTACGTTTGTAGGGGGTAGGCAGTGATCACCCTAGACCAGGTAGATTTGTATAGATTAGTGTGCTCCGATTGTCGTGAAGAAGAACCACCATGTAATAAGTAGGGATCCGGTAGACCGTGTGTTCGAATTAAGGTGTATCTTCGTCCCCATCATGAGGAGTGGGGTATGTTAACTAGCACAGGGATTATGGATAAATTATCCCTTGTACGTCGTTACCTCTGTATCTATTCCTTTGTTCCTTTTCACAACACACCTTAGACACGAATCCAGAATCCCACATTTATACGCCCTAAAATAAACCTACCGGAAGCGGCAGACGTTTGACCTTTCTCGTTCTGGATGCCATAGCGAACAGTCGTGATTGCTCCTCTCTTCCCCCTTCTCGGTTTTGGGTCTGGCAGTATAGTTGTGGGCCAGCATCTCCTCCTCATTCCCCTGTTTGTCTGGCGTCTGGGCATTGAGAGCGAACATTCCCTCTTGCGCCTCTTTCCAAAAGCGATAGCGGACGGTTGGGTTTCGCTCTCTGCACGGGGAGGCTTCATCGCGGGCAGCTGTGTTCCGGCATCTGGCTGGTGGTCGTAGGGCGGAAGAGCCGTGGACCGAGGGCTGCAGCTTTACACCAAGGACGACGAAGACAGGCGTGGCTGGGGGAGCGAGCTACACGTGGGCCGTTTCGCGCCAGCGGGCGCGGCCTAGTGAATGAAGGCATACTGAGGCCTAGCAGCGTGGGAGCGAGCGGATTTCCCGCCAACACCAGAGCCGCGTCCAGACTGCGCGCCAGGGGCCTGGATGATTCCTGGCGAGACGCACCAGCGCTCAGAGCTAAGTGCGCTAAATAACCACACACCTTAATTTTATCCACCATTTATTTTATACTTCGTCTGTGTTAGTGTCTGTTGTGGGGACGTCCCAATTTAGGAAATTATTTGACTGTGTTTTATTTTGTATTACCGGCATTCATCTATCTATAATTCCAGCAATCTCTGTGTGTCTGTGTGTCTGTGTGTCTGTGTGTCTGTGTGTCTGTGTGTCTGTGTGTCTGTGTGTCTGTGACCGCTGTTTCTCGACAACCACGGGTCCGATATACTTGAAACTTGCCAGGTATATTGCTGGGGACCCGAGGATGTGCCTTTTCAAGGTTTCATATTAATCGGACAATTACTTACCGAGCTATGTCCAAAAAACGCTTCAACCAATCAGAGAGCAGCGAGCTATCACGTGTGCCGAACGTGGCGATCAGACTCTGCCTCGGACGGCACATTTGACAGCGTATTCATTTATTTCACGTTGGAAAACTATGTTGCCGTTAAACTATGTTTTAAAACGAATTCAAACTGCGATTAAATTAAAACGATTCATCCTAACTGCGATTTGCGAACTTCCGGACAGTGACGACTTATCTTCCGGCAGCCAATCACAGAACGCTCTGTTGCGTAGGCGTGGCCGATGTGAGACGAGCGGAGCTGAGCGCGTTACGAGCTGACCGCCATTACGGTACGTAATTCGATTTCTTATGCGCATTATTTCTCCCAATTCAGTCAGAGCGAAGGGCGGAAGCGAAGAGCGTTGCTTTTTTTGTTTACGGGCGTACGGGCGGGGTAGAGCGTACGGGTAGCGTTTTTTTTTTTTTTTGGCCACGGAACGGGCACCCACGTACGGGCAATGCCCTAGTTTTAATAAAGCCGGCATTTTTGGACCTTTTAAAGCCGGTTTCGTGTGAGTTTATTTTTTTGCAGGTTTAAGGACTGCCGGTAGGATCCGTGCAGATAAGTGCTCTTCAGCATCCTCTTCGTCCTCCTTCCATTTCCCCCCCCCCCCCCCCCCCGGCGTGTATTAACTCCGCCACATTTTTAACTGAACACTTCGGAGTTAAAGCTCGCTTGGCCTTCCGTGCTACCCTAAGGTGTTCATCAAGGGTAGTCACACAACAACATATATATATCTATATATATATATATATATATATTGTAACGAATTTGAGAAGTGTAACGGTTTTGAAAAGTGTAACAATTTTGGAGGAAGTGTAACGAATGTGAAAAGTATGGTTTTGTTGTGTGTAACACCCTCGTAATGTAAATAATGGTCGCAGCCGTCCTCCTAGTTAATTCCATGAAACTTACACACAGGCCACGATATATCTTTTTAAATAGTTTATTTCCTTATTCCATGTAGGCTAAATATGTGTTTCCCACTAGATTGACTCTGCATTGTATCAAACGAAATAAGCGTAGGCCCCTTTCAATTTCCCCAATCATCTCCGCTCTCCAAAGTTCCTTTCAAAAGTGGTGCGAGTGGTGTTCAATCCCGCAAGCCGCCATTGCCCATGTGCTCATCTCGGAGAAGAGGGGGGTAGGAGCCGCCAACTCACAGGCGTGGCACGTCGTCATGATCAAAGGAGGAATCGGACAGCCCTAACAGCCAACCAGCACCGCGGTTAGCGACCCGGTAGGCGTGCCCTCGCAGCCGGCGGCTTGATTCCGCCCCGAGTAATAAAAGCGACTGGAAGGGACTGCTTCGGGAGAGGAGAGAAGAGATGACATGAGAGAGGAGAGAAGAGATGACATGAGGGAGGAAATGAGAGATGAGCTGTGAGCTGTGAGATGAGAGACGCTCCAAACCAAAAAGGAGAGATACTTGGAGAGGAAACAAGCGTTGGAGAGACGCGCTGAGAGGAGGGAGACGGCTCCACCAGAAGGAGAGGAGCAGGTGTGACCGAGCCAGCGCGTGACGTCCACAACACCAGCAGCGTCGACGCGACTGAGGGTTTTCCCGCCAAAAATGCGAAGAATTGGGAGCTGCTACCTCCAGCCCTGCCGGTTGCAGGGACCTGACCCTGCCTCCCTCTCCAGCAACCCACCTCCGCCATCCCTGCCTGCAATATCCCCCGTGTAAGTGTGAACGTCGTCTGTCCTAATCGTTGTCCTGGGGTTAAGTAAATTGAATAGTATAAGTTAACGATTCACTGTGTGACTGCTTCTTCCATCCATTGCTTGTAGATAACTTTGGTCGCTCCTTCTTTTTGCTTGTGTGTGTATAATAAATCTGTTCTTCCTCCGTACTCTGTCTTCTTCTCTTTTCCTTCTCTTTCGGTCGCTTTAGAGGTTTCCCGATTGAATATCTGTGGTGCGATCTGGTCAACGTTGGGGGAGTCGGGCCAATCGGGGATCCTGTAACGGTTGCGGTTGGACCATCCGCTCGGCCCATCATAACATCTAAACCGCAACTGTAACAATTGGTGTCTGGGAGTGGGATTCGAGGCCCGAACCAAATTTTTAAAACGTGTAGAAAAAAAATAAATTTTTGGTCAAAATTACGAGCTGCCGAAATTTTGTTTTATAAAACCCGAATTTTGAGGTCGCGCCATGGACAATCAAGGCGATCGGATGTCGGTGGGGGAGATAGACGGGTTAGGGGTAACCCAGGACTTAGGGGAAGAAAGGGAGGAGGAGAGCAATGAGGAGGCGGTTGAGGGGGTATCAGACGCACAAAATGGCGTCCTCGCGCACGAGGTTGCGGGCGCGCAAAATGGCGCCTCGCACATGGCTACGGCGGCCGCACCCGCTGCACAAGTAGGAGGGATGGCCCAAATGCAGGCCCTCATGGAGCAATTTATGGTACAAATGCAGGCGTCCCTCAACCTGCAGAAGGACGATATGAGGGCTAATAGTGAGCAAATGAGGGCTGATAGTGAGCGATTGGGTGAGCGATTGGAGGGCCAAATGGGGGTAATGAGGGACGAAGCGAGGGCTCAGAGTGAGCAATTGGGGGTAATGAGGGACGAAGCGAGGGGTACCGGTGAGGGATTAGACAAGAAATTTGGGAAGTTAGACAATAATTTTGAGGGGTTAGACAACGGGATAAAAGAGGTGAAAAATGGGTTAATGGGGTTAGAAAATAGGATGGAGGACAAATTGCGGGAAATAGGGGAACAATCTGCCAGGAAAATCAAACGAATGGGGAACCAGATAGAGGAGGTGCAAATCGGGTGAGAAAGTAAACTGGATGCTCAGAGGGATGAATTGGGACAGATGAGGGTGGCATCTACAAAAGAGATGGAGGAGATACGACGAGGTGTAAGTGAGGAGGTTTCGGGGCTACGCGAGGAGGTAAAGCGAGGTGAGAAGCGTATGGAGAAAGAGGTGAGAAATGGGACGGCAAAGTTACAAGGGGGAATAGAAGATCTGACGGAGGGAGTAGAACAGCTGACAGTAGAACAAAGGGAATTAGCGGACCAAGTGGAAAAGAACACGGCAATAATCGGGGGGTTAAAAGCGACACAAAAAGACATTAAGAACGAATTAATAGCGACACAGAGGCAATGTCAGACGGTACGTGAGGGACTGACAATGAGGGTGGACGAGGTGACAGAGGTAATGGAAACGAACGACCGGCAGGTAAGGACGCACATAGAAACGGTCACGGTAGCCTTAGAGGACGAACTTGAGGAGACGCACCGGGAAATAAAAGAGGTGAAGCAAAAATTAGAGGAAGTGGAAGAAGAGGTGAGTGAAATTAAGAAGGGACAGACAGAAACTAAGAGGGAGATAAAGGAGGAAGTCATGGAATATGTACAAGGTCGGTGCTCAACTCATAATGTGATGCTCACTAACCAAATAAAGAGTTTGCAGGTGGCAAAAGAGGTGCGGAGACGAGGTGCCAAGGTGAGTGGCGATATAATCGGAAATGTACATGATGTGAGGAAAGCTTCAGTCGGCTTGGGGGTTGATTTAGACCCGGGTGTTCGTGAGAGGCCGTTGGTGAAGTGTGTGACAGGTCAGGTGTGCGAAAAAAGAGGTGTGCGAGAATGTCCGACCATGGGGTGTGTGAGGAAAAAGTGCGCGCCAACCAGTGAGTGTGCTGTCAAGAGTGAGTCGGTCGTAGCGCGTGTGCGAGGGAGCACATGGAAGCGCGGTGTGGCGAGTGTTACGGAGGAAGTAACGAAAGAGTGTGCGCAAGAGGATGCACGAGAAAGGTGTGTAACGGACAGGTGCATGGGGAAAGAGTGCGCTGTCAAGAGTGAAGGAGAATGCACGCCTGTGGTGAGAGTTACAGAGGATGTAACGAAAGAGTGTGCGCGAGAGGATGCGCGAGAAAGGTGTGTAACGGACAGGTGCATGAGGAAAGAGTGCGCTGTCGAGAGTAAGGGTGAGTGCGTTGTCAAGAGTGGTGGTGAGAGTAGTGAGAGTGGCACGGAGCGGGAGTTGGTTGTGACAGGTGAGCGAGGATGCACACCTGGAATGGTAGAGCGTGTGTGGGAATGCACACTTGAGTTGGTCATGAGGCACGTGGTTGGGTGTGCGGGTGAGAGCACACCTGTGATTGTCACAGAGGAGGTGACCGAGGAGGGGGCGCGAAGAGGTGTGTTGGTGAGGTGTGCGAGCGACGAATGTGTGCCAAGGTGTTCGGTGGTCAGGTGTGTGACCAAGTCTGTGAGCGGAATGAGTGTACCGAGGTGTGTAAGGAAAGGTACGAGGAGCATGGGAACAGCTGGAGGTAGTAGCAAGAAAGGGGTAGCGTATGCATGTAAGCATCCAGGTGAGGCATCGACGGTAACCGGGTTAGCGGTTAGAGCGACTTATAGCCGAATCGGGCCCTCGGTGCGTGCCGGGCTTCGCGTGCCGCGAGAACCAGCGGGGATCCGAGCCACGGCGGGTTCGAAAGGACCGCCGTACGCGATCCACGCTGGGCCTCGCTTGGAACGGCCGCGTCCGTGCTCCACTAGGCGGAGCGGGCAGCTCGATAGGAAGGGTCGTCATGGCGACCACTTTTTGTTGAGACGTGCCGGCAGGTCGAGATCGGGACATTGGATGGTCCACGCCGAGGTGGTGCGTGGGATCTCGGCCCGGGTAAGCCCCCGTCCCTGCCACGAATGCGGGACGTATCCAGCCGCTGGCACAAAACAACCCGCATTCATTGCTCGGCTGTACGAAGCCGGGCTGTAGACGTGAATTGGCGCACCGAGAGGATCTAATAAGTAGACGGGTGATGAGGTTAGTGTTTTGGACCCAAAATTAGAAAAAGGCAAAATTTGATGATTGGTACGGTGATTGGCAGATGATTGGCAAAATTTTTGATTGGCTGAAATTCGGTGTGCCAAATTGATAGTAGGACCTCCCCGATGTGGTGGGATGGCAACTCTGTCATCCCTCACAGGGGGCGGGGCAAAGGAGCACTAGGTTTATGGGGTTGATGGCAGTGAAAACTAGCCCGGGTGGGTTAGGATATTGTGTGTAGGGATCTAGCGAAGATGACATTAGGTAACGTTAAGATTAGTTAGTGACTGATACCTGTAGTGGGGACGCAGGTAGTTTAGTGTGGATGATAATGACGTGGGAGCGCAATAGTTTAAAGGGGCGACTGGGAAGCGCAAGTTTCAGAGGGGAGTAGTTAGATGAGATGATGCCGTGTGTTTGAGGATTGAACAGGTGTGATTGCACAGGTGTGCAACTGAACAGGTGTGTGGAGCAGTGTTTGAGTGATAGTAGTGGTGATTGTGTATTGTGATGACCAAATGGTCCAGGAAGAAAGGAGGGTGCAGGTGGCACCAGGTGTGAGGGCACAGGTGTGCAACAACAGGTGTATGTGGCTGTGTGGAATAAATGGTAGTGTGGAATAAATGGAGTATTGGAATGGATGGTCGTGGAGTGAGTATGGTGGAAATTGTGGAGTGGAGTGGATGGTGCGAAGGTGTGAATGGGGGAAGAGTGGACCCCCATCACGGATACCCGGGGCGGGTAGTGTAAGTGTTAGGTAGAGGGTACAGGTAAATTGTGGTTGGATATTGGCATCTGTGGTGCGGGTGAAAGAATGGTCTTTGGATGGGTGCATTAGTGTTGTGGAAATGGCTGGGCGTGTAGCCTGTTAGTGTGTGTAGTTGGTTGGGCGCTCCACCACTGTGAGGATGTCGGCCAGGTGAGGCCGCAGGTGGGCTCTGGGAGCCGGTAGTAGTTGTTGTGGATGGGGCCCGAGGATCCGGAGGACCGACCCGGGTAGCCCAGTGCCAGAGGGCACCGAGTGGGGTGACAGAGCCAGGAGGGGTCTTCCCCAGTTAGTTAGGTTAGGGTGAGGAGCTAGGTAAGCTCGGGTGGCAACTACAGTGGTGGAGGTGTGCAGGTGGGTAGACCTGCTGGGAGAGCTACACGTCGCAGCCCAGAAATTGTGCGAGGGCACCGGGAGATGAATCGGGGGAGTGAGACCCCAAATTGAGAAGCACCACAGTTTGGTCAATGGGAATTGGTTTTTAGAACCCATAGTGTAAGTTGGCCAATGGATTGGCAGGGATAGACCCCGGGTAGTGTAAAGTGTGTTAAAATCATTTAGAGGATAGTTAGGATGAAGGATCTCCTCGCACCATCTGCATCCACTCACCTGAGGTGACAGGTACTCCGCACCATGCCATGTTTAATTATTTTTGATGCAAATGTTTTGGATTGTGAGACGCATCATGACGTGGGTGTGACATTGTGCGTAATTCCATCTCTCCTTCCTTATGAGGATTGATGATGAATTGATGATGGCAAATTTTGAAGTAGAGGGATTGGAGACGAATTTGGTGTAGAAGGGAAAGATGGGGAAGACAAGGCGTAGTGACGAATTTGTAAAGGTGTAAATTCTTGTAAATATGGGGTAAGGGCAAGGGTGTAGTGTAGGTGACAGGGGGGGTGACGTACGGTAGGGACGAGTTTTTCTCACTTCGCTCTCCGTACGCACTTCACCCTGCATTGCCTTTATTGACGTGTACCCTTGTGACCTTACCCCTCGCTCATTTGTCTTCCCCCCTTTTGTCTCCCACTTGAGGACCTGTGCGCCATTGGGTGCCGAGGGGAGCGTGCGTGAGATGGCCATTGTGCGCACGAGATTCTCAGAACCAGCATGCATTGCGTTGATGTACCACTTTATGGACCGCTGTTCTGCGGCCAAGTACCACTTGATGGACCCCAGGTTCTGGGGCAGGGCACCTCTGTTGGAGACCGGCCATAGTGGCCAGGGAATCTTGCTTGCGGACCTCGGTAAGGCGGCACCTATGCCAAACAGGTGGACCACCCTTAGTTGGCCCCTGAGGCCCTAAATAAAAATGGACACAAGTTGTGCTTTTTATTATTTCCAAGTAGGCCGCATGAAGCCAGAAGACGTCGGGAAGAACATCGGCCCAGCAGAGAAAGAGAAGACCACCACCAGTTGTTTTGTTGTGTTTATTATGAACAGTGGTGACTGTGCACCGAGTGGTGCTTTTGGTGCTTTGGTGGTGCTTTGTGGTGCTTTTGGTGCTTTGTGGTGCTTTTGGTGCTTTTGGGTGCTTTGGTGGTATTGGTACTGGTGCATCGATGCAATGCGTGCTGTCTCCTCCACTCCCAACAGGAATTTCTTTTTCTTGTTCCCTAAAAAGAAAAAAAAAACACAGGTCCTGGGTTGCGTTGTAAATAAGAAATAACGTCACTGTAAATAATGCTCCCCACCGTAAATGTATAGTTTGAGAACAATTCCGTAATTCGGTTATCCTGTGGGCTTGAGTCTGTTAGACAGGGTGCAATGCAATAGGGGGACATACTTATTTGTGTTTTAAGATTGTCACACTCAGGGTCAGGTTAATTGTAGAGGGAATTACACCTACGTGTTACACTAAGTTAAAGTTTTGTAGGCCCGAGCACGGGCCTGAAGAAAGGAGGGTGCAGTGTAACGAATTTGAGAAGTGTAACGGTTTTGAAAAGTGTAACAATTTTGGAGGAAGTGTAACGAATGTGAAAAGTATGGTTTTGTTGTGTGTAACACCCTCGTAATGTAAATAATGGTCGCAGCCGTCCTCCTAGTTAATTCCATGAAACTTACACACAGGCCACGATATATCTTTTTAAATAGTTTATTTCCTTATTCCATGTAGGCTAAATATGTGTTTCCCACTAGATTGACTCTGCATTGTATCAAACGAAATAAGCGTAGGCCCCTTTCAATTTCCCCAATCATCTCCGCTCTCCAAAGTTCCTTTCAAAAGCGGTGCGAGTGGTGTTCAATCCCGCAAGCCGCCATTGCCCATGTGCTCATCTCGGAGAAGAGGGGGGTAGGAGCCGCCAACTCACAGGCGTGGCACGTCGTCATGATCAAAGGAGGAATCGGACAGCCCTAACAGCCAACCAGCACCGCGGTTAGCGACCCGGTAGGCGTGCCCTCGCAGCCGGCGGCTTGATTCCGCCCCGAGTAATAAAAGCGACTGGAAGGGACTGCTTCGGGAGAGGAGAGAAGAGATGACATGAGAGAGGAGAGAAGAGATGACATGAGAGAGGACATGAGAGATGAGCTGTGAGCTGTGAGATGAGAGACGCTCCAAACCAAAAAGGAGAGATACTTGGAGAGGAAACAAGCATTGGAGAGACGCGCTGAGAGGAGGGAGACGGCTCCACCAGAAGGAGAGGAGCAGGTGTGACCGAGCCAGCGCGTGACGTCCACAACACCAGCAGCGGCGACGCGACTGAGGGTTTTCCCGCCAAAAACGCGAAGAATTGGGAGCTGCTACCTCCAGCCCTGCCGGTTGCAGGGACCTGACCCTGCCTCCCTCTCCAGCAACCCACCTCCGCCATCCCTGCCTGTAATATCCCCCGTGTAAGTGTGAACGTCGTCTGTCCTAATCGTTGTCCTGGGGTTAAGTAAATTGAATAGTATAAGTTAACGATTCACTGTGTGACTGCTTCTTCCATCCATTGCTTGTAGATAACTTTGGTCGCTCCTTCTTTTTGCTTGTGTGTGTATAATAAATCTGTTCTTCCTCCGTACTCTGTCTTCTTCTCTTTTCCTTCTCTTTCGGTCGCTTTAGAGGTTTCCCGATTGAATATCTGTGGTGCGATCTGGTCAACGTTGGGGGAGTCGGGCCAATCGGGGATCCTGTAACGGTTGCGGTTGGACCATCCGCTCGGCCCATCATAACATCTAAACCACGATCCGTAACAATATATATATATATATATATATATATATATATATATATATATATATATATATATATATATATATATGTATATATTGTTGCGGAGATGAGGACTGTATTTTTTTGATTGTGTGCTGTACTATTATTATTATTGGTTATTCTGCGCCCCCCTACCTCCGGAGCTGTGTAAAGGTGAAAGGGCATCCCATAATTAGTCCACAAGCATACATGCCAGCCAAGTAATAGAATACCCCTGTTGATAGTTATCTCTTATTCTGTGTTCTAGGGTAAGGCTGTGTCTCCCATTAATTGAAGTACTCCATTGCACCAGTGAAAGAGAATAGATCCCCTTTCATTCCCATCCCCAAAACCTCCATTTCCTATCACATCCCCTTTCGTCATTGCTGAGCCCTCGATTCTCAATTACCTCCCCTCCAATAACCGCCATTGACCACGAGGCTCGAGTCGGGGAAGAAAGGCGTGTCTCCACCTCGTCATAGAGGGGAAGAGGGGCGTGCCCGCCCGTCGTCATCCAGGGCGGAGCCCGAGGGTCGCGCGACCAACCAGGGCCGAGGTGAGCACCCCGATGGGCGTGTCCAAAACGCCGGCGGCTTAATCGCTGGAGGCGCTATAAAAGGCGCGCACGGAAGTGAGTTGTGAGTTGGTCTGAGTTGGTTGAGAGTCGGTCGTCAAGTGGAGAGTGGTGAAGAGTCAGTCAGTAGAGGTGGTGGTCAAGTGGTTGCGTTGGTTGCGGTGAGGAGTCGGTGGTAAAGAGTGAGGGACCAAGAAAGAGTTGAGGGTTTGGACCAACGAGTCAGACAAGTCCTGGGAACGCAGCGGAGGCCGCAGCAGCAAGAACACCCACAGCCACTTGGGGCCTGGACGGCGGTTTGGAGCAGGACCGTAAAGGAACGGTGGCTGCTAAACGCGCCGGTTGAGCTGCAGGACCCCCTTGGACCTTTCCTCTCCCTCCAGCCATCCACCTCCTGCCTTTCCACCCTTCTTGTGTACGTGAGTTTGTTTTGTTTGTTCTGTCCCTGGGTATTTAATTAAGTCTGTAGGTAAGCTAAAATTTGCACTGTGTCACCTGCGTCTTATGTGTTGTAAATAAACCTTGATTGCTCCTTTTTGCTTGTGTAAATAATAAATCCAATTACTCTTCTGTCCGTCTTCGTTTTATTCCTTTTCCTCTTTGCATTCGTCGTTTTAGTCTTTTCCCCTCGTTGAGCAGCTGCGGTGCGATCCGGCCAAAGTTCTGGGTGAATCGGGTGAGTCAGGGATCCTGTAACGGTCGCGGCAATACCACCGCTCGGTAAATAACATCTTAATCCGCGATCAGTAACAATATATAATTGTATATATATATATATATATATATATATATATATATATATATATATATATAATTATATATATATATATATATATATATATATATATATATATATATATATATATTGTGTGATAAAACGACGTTTCATTCCTAGTGTGGTTGTGGCTGTTGTGCTGTGTGCGATTATGGTGTATGGTGTGTTTTCCAGCTCCTGAGGGAAAGTATCCTGGTGGTTTACGTGATGTACTGCGAGAGGTACTTCGTGAGGGGGGACTGTCCTCTCTTTACAAGGGCTTCAATGCTGTCATGCTGCGAGCCTTTCCTGCCAATGCGGTGAGTTGGGGCTGCGCACCTGACCACACCTCAGCATTGCCTTTAATTCAACCTTTCAACTTAATTTAAACCCAACTGCTCAAGAAACATTATTTTGTCAGGTGTTATTTTTCTTTATACTCTTTAACCCTTCTCACACCACAGTTTCATTAACATCTTGACCGACTATTGACCCACAATATATTACACCACTGATTGTTTGGATATGGGACTCTACTGGGTTCACTTAATTTTTCATGACCCTAAATCTATGGATCAGTGAGCTTATCACAGACATTGGCAGGATGGGGAGGTAGCTTACTTAGGCATGGATTGTGTACACATGTCATGATTGTGATGTCTGTGAGTGAGTCTCGTCAAAAGGTGAATATTATATTATTGTTTGTTTATGCCTCACTTTACAACACCCTTCATCCCCCAAAAAACAATTGAGGATGCATTTATGACGGATTAAAATGATGGGGTGCGTATGAAGTGCAGGCATGATGAGCCAAATGGCTTTACTATGTCCAAGTTCCCTATATTTCGTTATATTCATCAGCAACGCCAAACTCAGGTCCTCAACGCCAAACAGGAAATTAGAGCCGTCTCCCTTGACATTTCACGTGCCTTCGATACGGTCTGGCACCCTGCTCTGCTCACCAAACTCTCCTCCTTTGGTATCCATGGAAATCTCCATGCATGGCTGGCGGACTTCCTCTCTGGTCGTAGTCAACGTGTGGCCCTGAATGGGTTTCTCTCATCTCCTCTTCCTGTTCAGGCTGGAGTTCCCCAAGGTAGTGTTCTGGGCCCTGTGCTTTTTCTGGTCTTCATCAATGATCTCTCTGACTCTCTTGAAAATCCTCTCTATCTCTTTGCTGACGACTCTATTCTCTGTCGCTCCATTCCTCATCCCTCAGATCGGCAGTCTGCAGCCTCCTCACTCTCTGCAGACCTGGACAAAATCACAGACTGGGCAAACAAATGGAACATGTCTTTCAATCCTGATAAATCTCACACTCTTACGACGTCTCTCCGAAAAGACCGACTGGAAAACCCTCCCATCCACTTTCTGAATAATCCTCTCCAAGAAGTTCTGTCACTCAAGCTTTTGGGTCTCACTATTTGCCATGATCTTTCCTGGGAAAACCACATTTCAAATCTGGCCTCCAAAGCCAGTCGCCGACTGGGCATCCTCCGTCGTGCGAAGTCCTTCCTTGGCACACCTGAGTTCCTCACCACATACAAGGCTTTCATCCGCAGCTCTATGGAATACTGCTCTCCCCTCTGGTCTGGTGCTCCTGCCTCACACCTAGCCCGTCTTCACGCTGTTGAAACCAAAGCGTTCAGAATCATTGGAATCTCCCGCGATGAAGCTAACTCCAAGGGCCTTTCACTCACTCACCGCAGGCAGGTTGGTGGTCTCTCCGTCTTCTACCGACTCCTCTCTGGCCTTGCCCCCCCAGCCCTCTCTGGGCTCTGTCCCCCAAATATTCCTACAGGTCGCACAAGATCTGCTTGCAACCCTCTTATGGTTAAACTGCCAAAATCAAGACTTTCTGCTCACCTTCACTCCTTCATTCCTCTTTTCTCCCGCCTCTGGAACAAACTCCCTCACTCTCTTCAATCCCACTCCACCCTCCAGGTCTTTAAAACAGCTGTTCACCACCATCTCTTATCCTCCCCCATCCAAAACCTTGATCTTTTCTACCCCTGCTAATTTCGGTCCCCTTGTGTTTTATACCTCTCCCCCTCCCTTCTCACGCCTCCTGCCCCCAAGCCCTCTCCCTCCCACACTTCTCCCTGCTCTCAAATGTTGTGGTTGTGTGCTTCCCCTTCTCTCCCCATCTTGTCTTCCGCTCCCTCTTTTTGTATATTTTGTTTGTCTGGTTGATTTGTTTGTGAAATAAATGTTAGCTCTTTCACGAGCCTCGATTCAGTATACAAAAAAAAGAAAAAAGCACAATCCATTTGTTGGGGATAACATTTTAAATTTTGCTAAAACTGGTGGTGGAATTATATGTCGTTAAAAATTAGGCAGAAACCTTTAGAGTTGTGTTCTCAAGTTTCTGGCAATCCCATCCTATCATTTGGATGGGTCAATGGGCTGACAGGAAGGCCTAAAGGTATGCACGGTCGCCTCCAAGCTTCTTATCCTGGGTTTGAATCCCGACCCGGCTATTAACTGTCATCCCGGAGTTCCACAGGCAAGGTGATTCATCAATGTGTGTGACGTCCCTCGGATGGATGTTAAACTGGCATTTCATCTCCCGGCATTCGTTTTGGGTGTTGAAGATCCCATTGTGTCCTTCGCGAAGTGTAAGCGAGCTTTTGCTGGCACCATGAACAAATTCCAAATTCCTGCCCGAACCAGCAGAGGGCATTGCAGCAGCAGCAGCACAGCCACGCCCTCAGCCAATGATGCCACCCTGCAGTATTGCACTATGAGGTGGATTAACATTTCTTGGGGGGCCCTGGGCATAAAAAGAATATTTCAGCTCAAAACGTCCACCAAAAAACATTAATGCATGAAAATGCATTAATACATAGACTCCATTTAATGTTACACCGAGTTATGAAGCAGACTCTAAATTAATTGGGCAGTTTTACCAAACATATACAGTATGTGTTTGACTCGGCATTGTGTAGCGCCGCTCTCGGTGTTGGAGGGAGAGGGTATTACGAGTGATGCTTCAGAACCCTCAATGTATGATATCTAAGAGGACTCACTCCCTCCGTGTTGCTTTCACACTTAATTAGCCTATGTTGCTTTAGACTCAACTACCAAAATCCAGAGTAATTCCCATATTTTATTGTCTTCTTCACCCCTTGGAAAACAAAATGCAATGTTAAGGTGTTCCATTACCAATCAGCTGGCTATCGCTTGCCAAGCCAGCCGTTCCTCATAAACCTTTTCATTGGAGTGCTTGCTCGAGTGATTAAGGCACTTGGCGAACGCTTTACAAGCTGATTGGTATTGGAACACACGGGTGTGTTCAGTTACCAAGTTTCTTGGTAGGAGCTACAGTTTGCCAAAAGATATGTAAACAAGGTCATGGTGGTCACAACAAATGATCATTTGGAACCAAACTGACATCTTTCATTGAATATGTTATGGACCTTCCCACTACAGAATGCGGTAGATTCGTGTTTAAATCAAGTCCTTAACTTAAACCAATTTTGAGTTGGGCTGTCTGAAAAGAAGAAGAAGAAGAATCAGGCTATTTTGAGTCGATCAGTTTTCTAATTCAGCGATGTTGGCCAAAAGTTTAATAAGTGTTGTTGGATGTGAAATCCTCCACAGATGACCGGTAGGTACCTTATGGGTTGATAAGTTTGTATCTTGGTTTAATCTTTTTGAGGATTTGCGTTGTATTAAACCTAAGAAGTGTCCGTGCCATCCCAACATAGGAAGTCGACCGACTTCCTTGTATATCCTGAGCATCAAGTTTGAGCAGTTCAGGGTGTGTCTTGGAGGTTGCAAACCCTGATGCCTATGCACATCCCATTCACACTTGCACGCGGACATATATGTTTGTCTGCCGCCAAAAGTACAAGCACCCAAGCTGCTGTACATTTTCTTAGCTACCCATTGGGGTACTACCGAGTCTGGATTAGTTACCTCTGCCACCCGAGGTGGATGGAGTTGTGTTTTCACCCCTGTCTGTTTGTTTGTCTGTTTTGAACAGGATATCTCAAAGTTTTGGACGAAATTTGGTGGTGAGGTTGGGTATGTGAAAAGGACGAAATGATTAGATTTTGGTGAAGATCTGGATCTGAGAATTTTAAAATGATTCTTCACCACTGAGAGATACAGTGCCTTCAGAAAGTATTCACACCCCTTGACTTTTTTTTACATTTTGTTGTCTTACAGGCTGAATTTAAAATTGATTAAATTGAGATTTTTTGTCACTGATCGACACAAAAGAACACTAATGCACCCCATAATGTCAAAGGGAAATGTTTTTTTTTTTTTAGAAATTTTAACAAATTAATAAAAAATGAAAGCTGAAATAAACCACATTTCCAAGCTGGCCTCCAAAGCCAGTCGCCGACTGGGTATCCTCCGTCATGCGAAGTCCTTCCTTCTGTCTTTCTGTCTTCTACCGAATCCTCTCTGGCCTAGATTCCCCAGCTCTGTCTGTGCTCTGTCCCTCAAATATTCCTTCAGGACGCACAAGATCTGCCTGCAACCCTCTTATGGTTAAACTGCCAAAATCAAGACTCTCTGCTCACATTCACTCTTTCATTCCTCTTTTCTCCTGCCTCTGAAACAAACTCCCACACTCTCTTCAATCCCACTCATCCCTCCAGGTCTTTAAAACAGCTGTTCACCACCGTCTTTTATCCCCTCATCCAAAACCTTGATCTTTTCTACCTCTGTTAATACACCCCAAATCCACCTCCTTCAACTCCGACTTCATTCCTGAAATTCCTAGAAGTGTCAATTTGTTTTATACCGTGAACCCCCTCTCCCCCCCCTCCCCCACAGCCCCAGCCCTCTCCCACAGCCCCAACCCTCTCCCACAGCCCCAGCCCTCTCCCTTCCACAGATGTACCGACGTGGCTGTCTCTACTGTTGTTGTGCTTGTGTGCTTCCCTCTCTTCCCCCATCTTGTCTACCGCTCCCCTTATTATATGTTTTATGTGTCTGTTTGATTTTTAGTGTGATTAATGTTAGCTTTCACGAGCCTCGATGTTGTATACAAAAAAGAAATGTTTTGAGTCAATACCTATTCAACCCCTTTGCTATGACACTCCAAATTGAGCTCATGTGCATCCAATTTCCTTAGATCATCCTTGAGATGTCTCTACAACTGGATTGGAGTCCACCTGTGGCCAATTCATTTGATTGGACATGATTTAGAAAGAAACAGACCTTTCAATATAAGGTCCCACAATTGACAGTGCATGTCGGAACAGAAGAAACTCTACCATGAAGTACAAGGAACTGTCCATGGAACTCCAAGATAGAATTGTGAGAAGGCATATATCTGGGGAAGGATATACAACAATTTCTAGTGTTGAAAATTCCCAAGAGCACAGTGACATCCATCATTAGAAAATGGAAAGAATAGGGAACTACCCAGACTCTTCCGAGAGCCAAAATTTTTTGGCCATCCGACCAAACTGAGCACATATGCAAGAAGGACCTTGGTGAAGGAGGTCATTAAGAACCCAATGACCACTCTGACAGAACTACAGAGTTCCTTGGCTGAGATGGGAGAAGTTGCCGGAAGGACAACCGTATCTGCAGGCATTGACAAATTTCGGCTTTATGGGAGAGTGGCCAGACTGAAGCCACTCCTGAGAAAAAGGCACATGACAAGCATGCCTGAAGTTTGGAAAAAGGCATGTGAAAGACTCGGAGAGCATGAGGCAAAAGATTCTGTGGTCTGATGAGATTAAAATTGAACTCTGCCCTGAATGTAAAGCGATACGTCTGGCGGAAACTGAGCACGGCTCAACCCATCAGATACCATACCTGCCGTGAAGCATGGTGGTAGCAGCATCATGCTATGGAGATGCTTTTCAGCGACAGTGACTGGGAGACTTGTAATGATAGAGGGAACAATTAATGGAGCCAAATACAGGCAAATCCTTGAGGAGAACCTGCTTCAGATGCAAAAGACCTGAGACTGTGGTGAAGATTTACATTGCAACAGGACAATGACCCCAAGCATACAGCCAAAGCAACACTGGAATGGCTTCAGAACAAGAATACGAAAGACCTTGAGTGGCTCAACCAAAGCCCAGATTTGAATGCTTTTGAGAATCTGTAGAAATACTTGAAGATTTCTGTTCACCGATGTTCCCCATCCAACTTGACAGAGCTTGAGCAAATCTGCCAGGAAGAATGGGAGAAACTTCCAAATCCAGATATGCAAAGCTGATACAGACATACCCAAGAAGACTTAAAGCTGTAATTGCTGCCAAAGGCCCTTGAAGTATTGACTCAGGGGGTTGAATACTTATGTAAATTAGATTATTTTTTTTTCATTTTAAATTATTTTGCAAAAATGTCTCAAAAGAAAATTCCACTCTGACTTTAAGGGGTATTGTGTTGATCAGTGACAAAACAGTATCAATTTAATCCATTTTAAATTCAGGCTGTAACACAACAAAATGTGAAAAAAGTCAAGGGGTGTGAATACTTTCTGAAGGCACTGTAGGGCAAAGAACGATATATAGCATGGTATTTCAAAATGTTGTGGATGACTTGTGACAAAACTTGGTGGATGAGTTGTGTGACAAGAACAAGACTGTTCTATTTTGGTTTAGTTCCGGATCCAGATATGACCTATCAGTGAGATACAAACGTTAAATTGTTCAGCCCGGCGGATGTATGTTCTCTCTACCGAGTGCCGTTCTAGTTTCCCCTGAATTCATGAGGCTGGTGTATGGAACATTACATTGTCAGCTCCATTGCTTACAGGGCAGAACACAAAGGCACTGTTGATAACTGTAACCTCAAATAAGTGCGGATGTGATTAAGATGAGTTCTTGTTACTTGCAAAATCGAAGATTTTTCAAGTATATTGGTCGGTTGCGTTTGTGGTTCTGTCTGTTTGTTTGTCTGTCTGTTTGTTTGTCACCGGCCTACAGGTCACAATTCTAAACCGATCGTCACGAAACTTTACCAAGTTGTATAGGTCGTCCCAATTGAGAAGCCTATTGATTTTGAGGTCAAAGGTCATCTGGAGGTCAAATTTCTAAAATCGCCATTTTAAATCCGATTAACTTGAAAATTGAATAGCATTTGCACATTGAGTCACTAAATAGGGAAAGCAACTATTTTTGAGGTCAAAAGGTTAACTCAAGGTCAACCTTACAAAATCATCATTTTTCATCTGAAAACGTCACTTTTCTTCCTATTGACCCGAGCTTTGATCAAGATTGTCAATTTTAATCTTGATGAAATGGACAATTTGCTGTATCAATGGAATGTTTTTTCTTGGGGGGGGGGGGGGGGGGGGATTTTTGCAAGTATAGTGCTCCGCATGACGTCTTCTTGTTTTTGTTTATTGGTGCTGGGAATTTGTTTTTGTCTTTCTCTTGTACTTGTACCCCCTCTCCATCCTCCCCCCAACGTAAAATTTTCCCCTATTTATCGCCATTTTAAACCAAATAAACTTCACCAAATAAACCAAATAAACTGGTGTCATAAATCTTCACCGCAGTCTAATGTAATGCATTTAACGACATCACTCGGTGCAGAGCATACCTCCTCCAGGCTGAATAGTTTACGTTTTGTATCCCATTGATAGGCTGAATCTGGATTTGGACCTGAACCAAAATCGAATCGGCTTGTTCTTGTCACCTGCCCAACTCATTCAACAAGTTTTGTCATAATCCGTCCACAACTTTTGAAATATCATGTTATAGTCCTTTTTGGCCACATTTATCATTGGTGTCAATGGTGAAGAATCACTAAAGTCAGAGGATGAACTTTGTTATAATAACGAACGTAGTTATATCCATAACATAACATAACATATCCATATAGTTATCCTGTTTATTATACAGTGATGAAAATAATTAGTTGTGAAAGAAAGGATTTTTGGGTTGGACTTGATGACATTTCCAGTTTATATCAAGATGTACCAAATGCAGTTTTGTGAAGCACATTTTTTTTTGGAAGAAATTATTATAAGTCTTCATTCCCCCTTTTTCTTGCTTTTTATCCACAGGCCTGTTTCCTGGGGTTTGAGGTCGCCATGAAGATGTTAAACTGGCTGTTTCCCGCCCTTTGATTCATTCCTTGCTATCTCTATCACTCTTTCTTCTTCACTACCTCCTTCTTGCCTTCTCGTGTCTTCTCCTTCCCGTCTCACACCCCACCCAATATATCACCTTGATCCAGTACTTCAAATGGTGCCTTGTAGTTGGTGCTGTGGAAGGTTTACCAGAGCTTTAATAATGAGGAAGTAAACATTTAATCAAACAGTAATAACTGTGCATTAATTGTGTATATAACACTGTGACTTGTGGACTCACAGACCATCATGATTGATCAGAAATGGCCTGTGCTGTGTCAGGCCTTGTTTATTGTGTCGTTCCATTGTTCGGCACTAAAATAGCGTTTTTTTGATAAGTCTATTTGTATATTAAATGATGTAATAAGAGAGAGTTTGCATAACTTTACTTGATTACAAAGGCAGACATTTTGGCCTTGAGTTTGTCCCGCATCTATTTGTCGTTAGGTGTGGGTGTAAGTCAGAGGACATGCTAGTGCCCTGGGGAAGAGTGCTTTGACCCGACATAGAGACAATCACTTTGCAGTTGAGGATGCTGAACCTTGAACATTGTTGTGCATTGTGGCTGATAAAAACAAACTGAGAGTTTATGTAAACAGCTGCGGGACTGTTTTCCAACTACGTATGCAAGGGAGCACAGTGCCCTTGGGGCAATTTTGTTAAATTAGTTATCGTAATTAATTGGAATTGTATCGTGCCTTTTGAGAAGGAGAATTGGAATGGAGAAAAATGAGATTAAGGGATAGGAATAAGTGAGGCAAGGTGGGTGGAGGGCGGGCAGGGGGTGAGTGGTTGGTTGGAGGAGTCCCAACTTTCCACCATCTTAGTTCCTTGCCATGTAAGTATTATTGAACTGTTGAACCTGGGACATGCAGTCAACAATGTTTACAGCTACCTTACCCATCTTATATGGCGAGAGTCTATGCAGAACATTGGTTATGTGGCCACTCATGTTATGTGGTTCCTTTTTAATTCAAAATTATTTAGGGTTTATTTGATAATTTCTCTAATAAATTTGCCTGAATGTTGGTCTGCAGAACAGTATTTGGTCACTGAGTGTGAGCACACCCAAACAGCCTGCAATATACATTACCAACGAGAACAGCACTGGTAGAGCGCATGCCTTGCTGCCTAATAAGTGTTTTATATGTTTTGGAGAGCATTGACTGATTTTGATCAGATTTTATACACATATACCACTCAAACATACAAATAAGCTTTGTAACTTTCAAACTGATATCTTGAAAATTCCTGATGTTTGTCAATAATAAAATCACAAGCATATACCATTTGACTATAATAGGATGAAATTGTTGACGTAGACACCGTTTTATATTTGCTATGTGGGACTTTTTATATTCCTCGTGGGACTTTTTCTATTCCATGTGGGACTTTTCTCAATTACACTACCCATGACGAGCAGAACCTGAAAAAAAAATGAGAAATTCATTAATTATATTTTGCACCATTTTAGGTTGGTACTGATGTGGTTTACCAATGGGGGAGGGGGAGGCCTTATCATTATGACTGGTGACCCTCAAGTGTTGTTGCAGAAGGTCCTCAAACAGAAAGCCTAACATGGTCTATTGAGCCTTTGGTTCTAATGGGGTCTGTAGGATCTTAAATGGTCTTAGGGTTATAAAGGGTCTTTGGGTTCTTAGGTGTCTATAGAGTCTTACGGGTCTGAAGAGTCTTTGGGTTCTTAAGGGTTTATGGGGTCTTAAAGGGGATGTTCAGAACCCTTAGGTGTCTTAAAGGGTCTTAAAGGGTGCTCAGGGTCTTAAATGTCTTTAGGGTCTTAAAGTGCCTTTGGGGTCTTAAGGGTCTTAATCTTAATCAGATCTCGTGAGATCTTTGTCGGCGACAGCACGGTTTTTCGAAGCTGTCCACGCTCTCACGCTTTCGAAGTTAAGTAAAACAACAACAACAACATGCATTTTAAGGCCATTTCCCCTGCTAGAGCGGGGGTTAGCCTTGCGGTCCCCATGACAATCTTCTATTTTCTGCATCTCTCCTTGTTAACCCCCTTGCCCGCATTTCTTCTTCCACCATCTTTAGCCAAGTCTCTCGGTCTTCCCCGTCCTCTACTTCCTTCTACATTCTTTTCCATCACTCTTCTCAACCAGTCACTTTCATCCTTCCTCAGCACATGACCAAACCATCTCAACCTGTTCCTCTTCACAGCATCAATCACAGGCTCTATTACCATCATTTTTCGCAATTCATCATTTGTCTTCCTCTCTCTCAACGATACTCCGCACATCCATCGAACCATTCGCATTTCCACCCTTTCCAACCTTCGTTGCTGCTCTATGTTCATTACCCATGTCTCGCTCCCATAAATCATAACACTTCTCACACATGCAGCATACACCTTTCCCTTCAGCTTCAACGACACTCGCCTCCTCATCAGCACGCCACTCAGTTCCCGAAACTTCTTCCATGCACATCTCACTCAAGCAACCGTTGCCGAGTCTGATCCACCTTCTCCATTCAGCATGTCTCCGAGGTAGCAAAATGTTTTCACACCTTCCAGCTTCACGCCGTCTCCAAGATCCAACTCAACATTTCCTCCATCTGCAGCTCCCTCTGTGCACACCTTACATTTGAATGTAGCTGCCACACTGGTTAATGACCCTCTCAGACCACTACATTTTTGATGAACCCACTCAGCGCATATTGTACATTGAATGGAGTTCACTCCGACACCCTTCCTGCACACAGCACACGGCCACTTCCCAGTTCTTTCCACCTCACCACATGCTTTACCACTTGCCATCACCTTCGTCTTTCCGATATTCACCTTCAGACCTTTTGTCTCCATACATTCCTTCCACTTGTTCATCTTTTCCTTCAGTCCATCCATACTTTCCGCAATCAACACCAGATCATCTGCATACAACAACTCCCACGGTAAACCCTCCTTTACGTTCTGAGCCAGCACCTCCATCACAGCTACAAATAGTAGTGGACTTAGGACCGACCCCTGATGCTCTCCCACCTTCACCTCAAACTCACCACTGTTCCCGTCCTTACAGCTGTGCGTGCTCTTTTGTACATTGCCATCACTACTCTGATCAACCATTCCTCCACTCCTAAACTTCCTCATTGCCCATGTCAATACTTTGCGTGGAACCCTATCGAATGCTTTCTCCAGATCAACAAACCCAAGAAACAACTTCTTCCTCTTCTCCATGTACTTCTCCTGCAACTGCCTCACAATAAAAAGCATGTCTGTCGTTCCTCTTCCTGGCATGAATCCAAACTGCATTTCGTCGATCTTCACTTTCTTCCTTATCCTCCTCTCCAACACCCTTTCCAATACCTTCATTCCATGCTCCAATAACTTTCCAGAGGGTCACCTTTCCCCTTGTATAGAGGGACGAGGGTACTCAGTTCCCAATCCACTGGAATGCGACCTTGTTTCACCGCCAGATTACAGATCTCTGTCATTCTCTTCACACCCCAACTTCCTTCTGCCTTTTTTTTTGTTTTTTTTGTTTTTGTATACTGAATCGAGGCTCGTGAAAGAGCTGACATTTATTTCACAAACAAATCAACCAGACAAAGAAAATATATAAAAAGAGGGAGCGGAAGACAAGAGAAGGGGAAGCACACAAACACTTGAGGGCACACAACATTTAAGAGCAGGGAGATGTGTGGGAGGGAGAGGGCTTGGGGGGAGGGGGGTGGCAGAAGTATCAAACACAAGGACACCAAGGACTTCCAGGACAGAAGTTGGTATTTCAAAAAAGTGGAATTGGGGTGAAATTAGCGGGGATAGAAAAGATCAATGTTTTGGATGGGGGAAGATAAGAGATGGTGGTGAACAGCTGTTTTAAAGACCTGGAGGGTGGAGTGGGATTGAAGAGAGTGAGGGAGTTTGTTCCAGAGGTGGGAGAAAAGAGGAATGAAGGAGTGAAGGTCAGCAGAGAGTCTTGATTTTGGCAGTTTAACCATAAGAGGGTTGCAGGCAGATCTTGTGCGACCTGTAGGAATATTTGCTGGACAGAGCCCAGAGAGAGCTGGGGGGGCAAGGCCAGAGAGGAGTCGGTAGAAGACGGAAAGACCACCAACCTGCCTGCGGTGAGTGAGTGAGAGGCCCTTGGAGTTAGCTTCATCGCCGGAGATTCCAATAATTCTGAATGCTTTGGTTTCAACAGCGTGAAGACGAGCTAGGTGTGAGGCAGGTGCACCAGCCCAGAGGGGAGAGCAGTATTCTATTGAGCTGCGGATGAAAGCCTTGTATGTGGTGAGGAGCTCAGGTGTGCCAAGGAAGGACTTCGCACGACGGAGGATGCCCAGTCAGCGACTGGCTTTGGAGGCCAGATTTGAAATGTGGTTTTCCCAGGAAAGATCATTGCAGATAGTGGGACCCAAAAGCTTGAGTGACAGAACTTCTTGGATAGGATTATTCAGAAAGTGGATGGGAGGGTTGTCTAGTCGGTCGTTTCGGAGAGACATCGTAAGAGTGTGAGATTTGTCAGGATTGAAAGACATGTTCCACTGTATGCCCAGTCTGTGATTTTGTCCAGGTCTGCAGAGAGTGAGGAGGCTGCAGACTGCCGATCTGAGGGATGAAGAATGGAGCGACAGAGAGTAGAGTCATCAGCAAAGAGACAGAGAGGATTTTCACGAGAGTCAGAGAGATCATTGATGAAGACCAGAAAAAGCACAGGGCCCAGAACACTGCCTTGGGGAACTCCAGCCTGAACAGGAAGAGGAGATGAGAGAAACCCATTCAGGGCCACACGTTGACTACGACTAGAGAGGAAGTCCGCCAGCCATGCGTGGAGATTTCCATGGATACCAAAAGAGGAGAGTTTGGTGAGCAGAGCGGGGTGCCAGACCGTATCGAAGGCACGTGATATGTCAAGGGAGACAGCTCTAATTTCCTGTTTGGCATTGAGGACATCCATCCATTGTTGAGAAAGCAGAAGCAGCATGTCCAGAGTAGAGTGACCAGGTCTGAAACCAAATTGATGATCAGAGATCAAGCCATTGGAGAAGAGGAAAGATTTCATATCTGAAGCAATGATGGATTCCATGACTTTGCTGATAATTGGGAGAAGGCTGATTGGTCTGTAGTTGCTGGGATCTGTTTTTGCACCTTTTTTGTGCAAAGCGGTGATGTTGGCAGATTTCCAAGCAGATGGCAGATGACCTTGAGCAAAAGAGAGGGTGAAGAGAACAGAGAGAGGGAGTGAAAGAGCGGAAGAACAGGATTTTAGGACCCGTGGGCTGATGCCGTCAGGTCCAGTTGCAGAATCAGAGTCGAGGGTTGACAGAAACTTTTCCACCTTGTCAGGAGGAAAGGACACAGAGTCCAGGAGCAGCTGGGTACGACTGGGTACGGTGGGTACAGAGAGGGATGGGTTTGGGACACAAGATTTAGAGGCAAACACAGAGTTGAGGCATTCAGCTTTTTCACGTGCGGAATCAGCCGTGTGGCCGTTTGAGGTGAGGGAGGGGATGGAGGGGGAACAAACACCAGAAACAGATTTGACCAGATGCCACCAGGATTTGGAAGAGGGAGACAGATAAGAGAGTTCTGTCCTGAGAACGGAGAGATATTGTTTCTTGGCTCTCCTGAGGGTGGACACACACTTGTTTCGGGCTTTGTGAAAGGAAATGAGATTTCCTTCCGTTGGATTTGCTTTCCAGGAGACGAAGGCAAGTTGTTTCTGGGCAATAGCCTCACCACAAGAATCCGTGTACCATGGACGGGAGGAAGGGTATGACAACTGAAGACGAGATGGGATAAATCTGTGCATGAGAGAGAGCAATTTACTTTGGAAGAATTCTCAGGATGAGTTGATGTCAGAGGCGGTAGAGATGGGAGACCAGTCCAGATGATTGATGGCTGCTTGAAGACCGTGCCAGTTGGCCTGAGTGAAATGCCAGACTCGTCGATGCTGAGGAGGCTCTCTGAGAATGGTCAGAGAGATGTCCACTTTAACAAGCACATGATCAGATGAGCCGATTGGAGCAGAAGAAGAGCAGCAGAGCAGCAGCCTTCAACATATCTCCCACAACTCCCGTCGGCCCTCCCGCTTTTCTACTCTTCATTGCTTTTATCGCTTCCTCAACTTCCTTCTCAGTTATCTTCTCTGCCGGTCCTAAAACTGGGTTACTCTCTATGTTGCCATCCCATTCATTCTCTGCATTCAACAGCATTTCCATATATCTTTTCCATCTTCCTTTAATTCCATCTGGGTCCACACTTCATCCTTCAAGCAACTCACCCCCATCACTTCACACCTCTCTTTCGCTATCTGCTTTGCAATCCTGAATACTGCTCTCTGACCCTCTTCTGAATCCAAGCGTTGTCCGAACATTTTCCTGCATGCCTCCTGCGCCTTTGCTACCTCTTTCTTTGCAGCCTTCTTGGCTGCCTTATAACTTTCATGCTCTGCTGTTTCTGCTCCCGTACCCTTCGCCTTCTGCCACTCCTTGAACTTCTTCCTCTTCTCGTCAATCCTCTTTCCAACTTCATCATCCCACCACCATATTTCCGAGTGCCTCGGTGGTCCTTTTGTCCATCCACATACCTCACCAACGGCTCCCAACAGACTAGCTTTCATTGACATCCAACCACTTTCAAGCTCAACCACATTATCCTCTACCCTACTCAGCCTCTCTTTTAATGCCTCCCTTACTGTCACCTCTTTCAACCTTCACACCTTCATTCTCGGTTGGTACTTCACCCGCCGAGCTCTCCTCGCACCTTTCACCCTTATGTCGCAGACAACCAAGTGGTTCTGTGAAACAGCCTCCTCCCCCGGGATCACCTTTGTGTTCCGGAGGTGCCCCCTATCTCGCCTACGCACCATCAGGTAGTCAACGGTTGTCGTCGACCCACCTGACGTGTATGTAACAAGCTTATTATCCTCTTTCTGGAACTGAGTATTACAAATCAACAAATCAGCTCCATCAGCAAACTCCAAAATCCTTTCACCTTCTCCATTTCTCACACCATATCCGTAACACCCATGAACGCCCTGAAAACCATCCATACTCTTTCCCACATGTCCATTTAGGTCTCCTCCTACCACAACAACTTCATCTTTCACGTTTTCCATCACCTTCTCTATCGCACACCAGAACTTGTCCTTCTCTTCATCGCTCCGACCAACCTGCGGAGCATATCCCGAGATGACGTTCACCAAGAGCTTTCCAATCATCATTTTCACCATCATCAACCTATCACTCACTCTAGTCACACTCACCACACTGTCTACAAACTACTCAGAAAACAGGACACCAACACCATTCACGCCCTCCAGGCACCCTTGCCTCCCAAACTTGTATTTCTGTCCATGCCTACCCTTCACCATTCTCACACCACTTCCCTTCCATCTCGTCTTTTGCACACAACATATGTCCACTCTTCTTCTGACCAATACTTCCACCACTTCTCCTGATCTCCCTGTCATTGTCCCTACAATCCATGTCCCAAACCTCAGAAACCGATCTCCACTTCGGGCTGTACCCTGCCCATATGTAGTTGTAATTGTCATGGTTCTCTTTTTTGAGGCAATGTTTTTATGGCCGGATGCCCTTCCTGATGCCAACCCTCTTAGTCGTCTCTTACAACACGCAGGGATACGGTGTACCTATTCTAATCCAGGGTACACACTGGGAAACGTTTAAAACTTGGAAAATCTGGGGCGGTGGGGGGTGGCATCACGGCTGCGGGGGCCCTCTCAGACCCCCTGACAAAGGTGTCAGCACCATGCCACGGCGGTCCGGTCAGCACCACACCACGTCGGCCCAGTCAGCACTACACCACGTCGGCCCGGTCAGCACCACACCACGTCGGCCCGATCAGCACCACACCACGTCAGCACCACACCACGGCGGCCCGTTCAGCACCACACCACGGCGGCCCGTTCAGCACCACACCACGGCGGCCCGGTCAGCACCACACCACGGCGGCCCGGTCAGCACCACACCACGGCGGCCCGGTCAGCACCACACCACAGCGGCCCGGTCAGCACTACACCACGTCGGCCCGGTCAGCACCACACCACGTTTGCCCGGTCAGCACCACGGCGGCCCGGTCAGCACCACACCCTTGGAAAGGACTTCGATGCTGTGGAGAGATCGAAGCAAGCCTCCTTGCTCGAGCGGACCGGAAGTGGAAGTCCATATATATAAGCACATATATATTGTTGGGGATATGGGAATTGTGTGGGTAATCTGATGTAAATTTCCCCTTTTTTTTGTATGCTGTAAATCTTGTAAATATCACTCTCCAATAGTATAAAGATCAAAAGTCGCCCGTAGTTAATCCATCGCATACACGTAGCCAATCTTAAATTCCCCTCGTAGTTATGTCCTTAATACATGTTAGGATAAGGCTCTGTGGCCCACTAGTTCATTACGTTGCATCAATTAAATAAGACAGGTCCCTCCGACGCCCCATGGCATTTTCCAAGTGCCAGGTTTAGCCACTTTGCTGCATTTCATCTCCCGTCCACTTTGCTGCATTTTGACTCCTTTAGCCACTTTGCTGCATTTGACTCCATTACGCACGAGGTAACCTCGGAGAAGAAAGGCGTGTCCCCACCTCGTCATAGAAGGGAGGAGTGAGTCAGCCCCACTCAACCAACCAAGAACAAGGGGTTGGACTTGGAGAGGGTGTGGAGAGAAACATCGAGTAGGTTCGCGAAGGTTCAAGGTGCGTGGGATATATAACCCGCACGACGACGCCCCCACGAGAGACGCGCAAGGAGAGAGAAATACGTGCGATGATCGCGCAGGCAGGAGATCGGAGAGAAAGACGCGTCAGACGATTTGGAAAGAAGGGGAGGACCAGAAGAGCCAGAGGCGTGCAACGAGATACGTGTGCCGACGTCGCCCTGCTCGCTCCCAGCCTGACAAGGACCGGCTTGCTGTGCGCCCTGCCAAGCCTTCCAGCTTGTGGTTCGACCTTCTCCCTCCAGCAAAAACCAACCTGCAA
Source organism: Myxine glutinosa (assembly GCF_964187855.1). NCBI lineage: Eukaryota > Metazoa > Chordata > Myxini > Myxiniformes > Myxinidae > Myxine > Myxine glutinosa. The sequence goes on along the minus strand of NC_136272.1, from coordinate 44,585,136 downwards.
TTTCCCCATTCGTGTACGTGAGTTTGTTCTGTGTGTCTTGTCCCTGGGTTAATTAAGACTATAATAGGTAAGCTAGAATTTTCACTGTGTCCTTGATTCCTTCTGTCTTTATTTTATTATCTTTCCTTCTTCCTTGGTTTCTTTTGGTCCTGTAAATAGTAATAAATAATAATCGTATTTCAAACCTTTTTGCCTTCGTCTTCCTCTTCTTCACATCCGTGTCGTCTTTGTCTTTTCCCAATTGAACATCTGTGGAACGATTTGGCCAACGCTCAGAATCGGGTCTTAGTCATTGTAAAAACGGTTCGGGCCGCGGCGCCATCCGCTCGGCAAATCAACATCTTATCCGCGGTCTGTAACAATTGGTGTCTGGGAGTGAGATACGGACCTGAAGCGCTTAGTGCGCTCAAATTACGAGTGGGCCGAAATTTGTTTTATAAAATCTTAAATTGAACATCGTGCCATGGATAGTCAAGGCGGCGGGATGCCGGTGGGGGCATTAGAAGAGGGGCTAGGGGTAACCCAGGACCAGAGGGAAGAAATGGAGGAGAATAATGAGGATGTGGTTGAGGAGGTATCAGGTGCGCGAAATGGCACCCTTGCGCACGTGGTTGTAGCGGCACCAAATTTAGCCGCGCCCGTGGTCGCAGCAGCCGAGCCCGAGATACCAGGGTACATGCGATTTTTTTATGGACCAATTAATGGCAAAAATGGATGCCAAAGTGATAAATCCACCCGAGAGCGAAGAGAAATGGGTGGCCAATTGAGAGACGTGTTAAACAATATGGGAAACAAATTTGCGGGGTTAGACAATAAATTTGAGGGGTTGGACAATAAATTTGAGGGGTTAGACAATGGGATTAAAGAGGTGAAGAATGGGTTAACGGGGCTGGAAGATAGGATGGAAGACAAATTGCGGGCAATAGGGGAGCAATCCGCCCGGGAAATCAAACAGATGGGGAACCAGATAGAGGAGGTGAAAGTCGGGTTAGAAGGTAAATTGGATGCTCAGAGGGATGAATTAGAACAAATGAGGGCGGCATCTACGAAAGAGATGGGAGAAATGGGAGAGGGGATCAGACGAGGTGTAAGCGAGGAGGTCTCGGGGGTACGCGAGGAGGTAAAGCAAGGTGAGAAGCGTATGGAGAAAGAGGTGAGGAATAATACGGCTAGGTTCCAGGGGGGCATAGAAGATCTGACGCAGGAAATAGAACAGCTGACGGTGGGACAAAAGGGACTTGTGGAGCAGGTGGAAAAGAACACTGCGGTACTAGGAGGGTTAAAGGCGACACAAAAAGACATCAGGAACGAATTGATAGCGACAAAGAAGGAATGTCAGATGGTACGTGAGGGACTGACAACGAGGTTGGACGGGGTGACAGAAGCAATGGAGACAAAGGACCGAGAGGTGAGGACGCACATAGAAACGGTCAAGGTGGCGTTAGAGGACGAAATTGAGGAGGCGCACCGGGAAATAAAAGAAGTGAAGCAAAAGTTAGAGGAAGTGGAAGAGGGGGTGAGTGAAATTAAGAAGAGACAGAGGGAAACTAAGAGGGAGATAAAGGAGGAGGTGATGGAATATGTGCAAGGTCGGTGCTCAAATCGTGATGGTGTGCTTGCTAACCAAATAAAGAGTTTGCAGGTGGCAGAGGAGGTGCAGAGACGAGGTGCCAAGGTGAGTGGCGATACACGCGGAAATGTATATGGTGTGAGGGGAGCTTCAGTCGGCTTGGGGGTTGGTGTGGACCCGGGTGTTCGTGAGAGGCCGCTGGTGAAGTGTGTGACAGGTACGGTGTGCGAAAGAGGAGGTGTGCGAGAATGTCCGACTCTGGGGTGTGTGAGGAAAAGGTGCGCGCCGAGGAGTGAGTGTGCTGTCGAGAGTGAGTTGGTCGTAGCGTGGGTGCGAGGGGGCACATGGAAGCGCGGGATGGGGAGTGTTACAAGGGATGTAACGGAAGCATGCACGCCTGTGGTGAGTGTTACGGAGGGTGTAACGGGAGAGTGTGCGCAAGAGGATGCGCGAGAAAGGGGTGTAACGGATGGGTGCATGAGGAAAGAGTGCCCTGTCAAGAGTAAGGGAGAATGCACACCTGTGGTGAGTGTTACGGAGGGTGTAACGGGAGAGTGTGCGCAAGGGGATGTGCGAGAAAGGTGTGTAACGGACGGGTGCATGAGTACAGAGTGCGCTGTCAAAAGTAAGGGTGAATGCGCGACCGAGTGTGGTGGTAAAAGTAGTAAGAGTGACACGGAGCGTGAGTTGGTTGTGGCAGGTGAGAGAGGATATACACCTGGAATGGAAGGATGCACACCTGGAATGGTAGAGCGTGTGTGGGAATGCACACTGGAATTGGTAGTGAGGCACGTGATTGGGTGTGCAAGTGAGAGCACACCTGTGGTTGTCACAGAGGAGGTGACCGAGGAGGGGGCGCGAAGAGGTGTGTTGGTGAGGTGTGCGAACGACGAGTGTGTGCAAAGGTGTGCGGTGGTCAGGTGTGTGACCAAGTCTGTGAGCGGAATGAGTGTACCTGGGTGTGTAAGAGAAGGTGCAATGACTAGGAGCATGGGAACGGCTGGATGTATGAGCAAGGAACGGGCTGCGGGGTGTAAGCATGCGAGTGGAGCATCGACGCTAACCGGGTTAGCGGTTAGAGCGACTTATAGCCGAAGCGGGCCTTCGGTGCGTGCCGGGCAGCTAGGTGTGCCTCGGGGATCCGCGGCGGTTTCGAAAGAACCACCGTGCGGGATCCACGCCGGGCCACGCTCTGAACGGCCGCGTCCGTGCTCCGCTAGGCGGAACGGGCAGCCCGGTAGGAAGGGTCATCATGGCGACCCCCTTTTGTTGAGACGTTCCGGCAGGGCGAGATCGGGCCATTGGACGGCTCCGTGCCGAGATGGTGCGTTGGATCTTGGCCCGAGTAAACCTTGCCTGCACCGAATGCCGGACGGATACAACCGCCGGCACCAAGCAACCCGCATTCATTGCTCGGCTTTGCGGAGCCGAGCTTTAGAAATGAATTGGCGCACCGAGAGGCTCAAGTGAGTAGACGTGTGATGAGGATAGTGTTTTGGACCCGAAATTGAAAAAACAAAATTTAATGATTGGCAAAGGATTGGCAGAGAGATGATTGGTGGTGATTGGCAAATTTTTAATTAGCTGGAATTTGGTGTGCAAAATTGGAAGTGGAAGATGCCCGATGTGGTGGGATGGCAACTTTGCCATCTCTCACAGCGGGCGCAAAGGAGCACTAGTTATGGGGGTTGGCAGTGAAAACTAGCCCGGGAGGGTTAGGATATTGTGTGTAGGGACCTAGAGAAGATGACCTTAGGTAACGTTAAGGTTAGGTAGTGACAATGATACCTGTAGTGGGGACGCAGGTAGATTATTTTGGATGATAATGACGAGGGAGCGCAATAAAGTAAGGGACGACTGGGAAGCGTGAGTTTCAGAGGGGAGTAGTTAGATGAGATGATGCCGTGTGTGTGAAGATCGAAAGTGTATTGAGTAGGGTATGAGTAAATTATTGTGATTGTGAGTTGTATTGTGATTGCACAGGTGTGCAACTGGACAGGTGTATGGAGCAGTGTGTGAGTGAGTGATTGTGATTGTGAGTTGTGCTGACCGAATGGTCCAGGAAGGAAGGAGGGTGCAGGTGGCACCAGGTATGATTGCACAGGTGTGCAACACCAGGTGTATGGAATAAATGGTCTGGAGTATATGGAGTATTGGAATGGATGGTCGTGGAGTGAGTATGGGGGAAACTGTGGAGTGGAGTGGATGGTGCGAAGGTGTGAATGGGGGGAAGGATGGACCCCATCACGAATACCCGGGGAGGGTAGTGTAAGAGTTAGGTAGAGGGTACAGGTAGATTGTGGTTGGATATTGGCATCTGTGGTGCGGGTAGTTGCACAGGAGTGTAGTGATGGGTGCATTAGTGTTGTGGAAATGGCTGGGCCTGTAGCCTGTTAGTGTGTGTAGTTGGTTGGGCACTCCACCACTGTGAGGATGTCGGCCAGGTGAGGCCGCAGGTGGGCTCGGAGCCGGTAGTTGTTGTGGATGGGGCCCGAGGATCCGGAGGACGGACCCGGGTAGCCCAGTGCCGGAGGGCACCAAGGGGTGACAGAGCCAGGAGGGGCCTTCCCCAATTAGATAGGTTAGGGTGAGGAGCTAGGTAAGCTCGGAGGCAACTACAGTGGTGGAGGTGTGCAGGTGGGTAGACCTGCTTGGAGAGCTGCAAGACCCAGCCCTGAAATTGTGCAAGGGCACAGGGAGTTGCAGCGGGGGAGTGAGACCCCAAATTGAGGAAGCACCACAGTTTGGTCAATGGGAATTTGGTTCTTAAAACCGCATAGAGTAAGATGGCCAATGGTTTGGCAGGGAAAGACCCCGGGTAGTGTAAAGTGTGTTAATGTCATTTAGAAGACTAGGGCATGCCCGTACTATATATATATCTAAAATTATATCCCCCCCCTCTATTTACATGAAATGGTTTGGTCCAAAGCGAACGGCTTGCGAGTACGGTGACAATCCCCCCCCTCTATTTACATGAAATGGTTTGGTCCAAAGCGAACGGCTTGCGGAGTTTGGTAAAGAAATCGCCATAGCGTGCACAAACGCGCAGGAAAGCGAAAGAATCGCAAATTAGTTTTAATTAGTTTTAAAACATAGTTTAACGCCAACATAGTTTGCCAACGTGAAATAAATGAATACGCTCTCAAATGTGCCGTCCGAGGCAGAGTCTGTTCGGCACGTTCGGCACACGTGATAGCTCGCTGCTCTCTGATTGGTTGAATCGTTTTTTGGACATAGCTCGGTAACTACTTGTCCGATTAATATGAAACCTTGAAAAGGCACATCCTCGGGTCCCCAGCAATATACCTGGCAAGTTTAAAGTATATCGGACCCGTGGTTGTCGAGAAACAGCGGTCACAGACATACAAACATACAAACATACACACAGAGATTACTGGAATTATAGATAGATAGTTAGGTTTGAAATCTCCTTGCACCATCTACATCCACTCACCTGAGGTAATGATGGTACTCCACACCATGCCATGGTTGTTTTTATTATTTTGATGCAAATGTTTGGAATGTGAGACGCATCATGACGTGGGTGTGACATTGTGCTTGTTGTTCCATCTCTTCCTCCTTATGAGGATTGAGGATGAATTGGGTGATGGCAAATTTTGGTTAGAGGGATTGTGGTGACTAATTTGGTATAGAAGAGATATGGGGAGACGTGACAGTAGTGACGAATTTGTAAATGTGTAGATTGTTGTAAATATGGGGTAAGGGCAAGGGTAGAGTAGGTGACAGGGGGGGTGACGTACGGTAGGGATGAGCTTTTCTCCGCTCCGTCTCCATACGCACCTCGCCTTGCATTGCCTTTATTGATGTGTACCCTTGAGACCCTACCCCTCGCTCATCTGTCTTTTCCCCCGCTTGTCTCCCACACGAGGACTGTGCGCCACTGGGCGCCGAGGGGAGCGTGCGAGAGTCCGCCATTGGGTGCCCGAACCTCTCGCAACCACAGCTATCTGCATTGATGCACCACCTTATGGACCACATGTCTGTGGCTGAGCACCACTTATGGACCCCATGGGTTGGGGCATGGCCCCTCTGCTGGAACCGGCCATGAAGGCCCGAGATATTGCTGGCGGACCTTGGTCACAGGGCACCCATGCCATCCAGGTGAACCACACGTAGTCGGCCCTGTGGGCCATAAATAAATAAAATAAAAATGGACACGTTTTGGGCAAGTTTTATGTCCAAATAGGCCGCCAGCAAAGAAGATGACAACAACTGGAAGATAACATGGCCAGCAGAGGGAGCCGAAGAGCAAGACACCACCAAGGGTTTGTTTGGTTATTTTTATTATTGAACTGCAATGACTGTGCACCGATTGGTGCTTGAGGGTGTTTTGGTGCGTTTTGGGTGCTTCGTGGTGCATCGATGCAGAACAGACTGTCTCCCCCCCAAAAGAACAATCACAGGTCCTGGGTTGCGTATTGTAAATAAAAGTAGAGCCATTGTAAATAATGCGCCCCCACCGTAAATGTATAGTTTGAAGACCATTCCGCAATTCGGTTAGCTGTGGGTGTGAAACTGTTAGGCAGGGTGCAACGCAATTAGCGGGACATATTTATTTGTGTTTTAAAATTGTCGCACTCAGGATCAGGTTAATTGTAGAGGGAATTACACCTACGTGTCACACTAAGTTAAAGTTTAATAGGCCCGAGTACGGGCCTGAAGAAAGGAGGGTGCAGTGTTGGGGATATGGGAATTGTGTGGGTAATCTGATGTAAATTTCCCCTTTTTTTTGTATACTGTAAATCTTGTAAATATCACCCTCCAATAGTATAAAGATCAAAAGTCGCCCGTAGTTAATCCATCGCATACACGTAGCCAATCTTAAATTCCCCTCGTAGTTATGTCCTTAATACATGTTAGTATAAGGCTCTGTGGCCCACTAGTTCATTACGTTGCATCAATTAAATAAGACAGGTCCCTCCGATGCCCCATGGCATTTTCCAAGTGCCAGGTTTAGCCACTTTGCTGCATTTCATCTCCCGTCCACTTTGCTGCATTTTGACTCCTTTAGCCACTTTGTTGCATTTCATCTGCCGTCCACTTTGCTGCATTTGACTCCATTATGCACGAGGTAACCTCGGAGAAGAAAGGCGTGTCCCCACCTCGTCATAGAGGGGAGGAGTGAGTCAGCCCCACTCAACCAACCAAGAACAAGGGGTTGGACTTGGAGAGGGTGTGGAGAGAAACATCGAGTAGGTTCGCGAAGGTTCAAGGGCGTGGGATATATAACCCGCACGACGACGCCCCTACGAGAGACGCGCAAGGAGAGAGAAATACGTGCGACGATCGCGCAGGCAGGAGATCAGAGAGAAAGACGCGTCAGACGATTTGGAAAGAAGGGGAGGACCAGAAGAGCCAGAGGCGTGCAACGAGATACGTGTGCCAACGTCGCCCTGCTCGCTCCCAGCCTGACAAGGACCGACTTGCTGTGCGCCCTGCCAAGCCTTTCAGCTTGTGGTTCGACCTTCTCCCTCCAGCAAAAACCAACCTGCAATTTCCCCATTCGTGTACATGAGTTTGTTCTGTGTGTCTTGTCCCTGGGTTAATTAAGACTGTTAATAGGTAAGCTAACGATTTCACTGTGTCACCTGCTTTTTCCATTTCCCTGTATATAACCTTGACTGCTCCTTTTGCTTTAGTGTGTGTAAATAATAAATCCTGTTATTCCTCTGTACGTCTTCTTCTTCCTCTTCACATTCGGTCGCTTTAGAGGTTTCCATATTGAATATCTGTGGCGCGATTTTGGCCAACGTTCAGGAATCGGGTTAGTCGGGGTAACTGTTCAGGTGCGGCGGCCATCCGCTCGGCCAATTAACATCCTAGCCGCGTCCGTAACAATATAATGTGCACATATATATATTATATAAGGATATAATATATTGTGGGCTTTCACTAAAAAAAATTGCAAATAATAACGGCGGGGTAGCAGAAAAGGAGGTGGGGTTGAGAGGTTGGGGTATTAAATCAAGCCTCTCAAAATATCAGCACCACACACCACGTCGGCCCAGAGCCTGGCGCAATGTCCAAGGACATCAGCACGTCATCTGAAAACAGCTCCGGTTGGTGCGAACCACTCGGTCAATGGCGCGAACCAGGTCCCGACACGCCCTTGCTCGCTTGGCCCCGATGAAGGCCTTGCTGGGTGTTCTCCAAACGGGGCAAAATCGCCCAAGCCGCGCTGGATTTCGGCAGCGGAAGCCTTGCTCGCTCGGCCCCGATGAAGGCCTCGCTGGGTGTTCTCCAAACAGGGGCAGAATCGCCCAAGCCGCGCTGGATTTCGGCGGCGGAAAGCAGCCACGAAGCGACGATATTCGGTCGGGCTGTAATGCGAACACCACGGCGGCCCGGTCAGCACCACACCCATGGAAAGGACTTCGATGCCTCAAGCAGTGCCAATGTCCTTGTGTCCATCACAGCCCAGACGACACCTGCCTTCTGAATCCCGTGATCCCAAACACGGCTGCAAACCCGCTTTCCTCCCTCGCAGGTTCCACTTCCTCGAAGATTTATTTATTTTTAAACGTGTATCAAACAGCACTTTGGCATTGCCCGTCAGATACGTCTAAACCTATAAACGAATACAGAAATGAAATTTCAAAATTCGAAGTCTTTCCAATCAAATGCAAACACCTGCGCTTGTACCTCTCAGCAACAACTGAAGTTAGGCAGGAAGGATGATGGAATTGTCAAAGTTAAGTAATTAAGTAATTGTTAATAATAATTCGATAATAATAATTATTCGAAGTTAAGTAATAATAATTCGAAGTTAAGTAATTGTTCACAATTGTATTTTTGTCGAAACTGTATTTATCTTTCGGTGGGTGTACCTATAGTGTGTCCCTAGGAAGATTCTTGATGGAAATCTTTCATACCTGTATAAAAAAATCGTGGGATATTTCGTGCCGCGTTTTTTGCGGCCTAGTACTTTGTTTCCTACCTTGAGGCTTTTTTTCTCTCAGCGGTCGATTGTGGTCCATTTTTTTTATATATTTTTTTTGCATACTGAATCGAGGCTCGTGAAAGAGCTAACATTTATTTCACAAACAAATCAACCCGACAAACAAAATATATAAAAAGAGGGAGCGGAAGACAAGATGGGGAGAGAAGGGGAAGCACACAAACACAACATTTGAGAGCAGGGAGAAGTGTGGGAGGGAGAGGGCTTGGGGGGAGGAGGCGTGGGAAGGGGGGGGGGGGGGAGGGGGAGAGGTATCAAACACAAGGGGACCGAATACTTTCGTTCTCAGTTTTCCCAATCTTTTCACCCCATACTTCCTTGTTTAAAATCTTAACAACAAAAAAAAACAAACATTTCCTTCTTTGTTCTTATTCGTTGTTCTTATTCGTTTATTCATTGTTCTTATTCGTTCATTCTTCGACCACGTGTTTCACCCCCATTTCCCCAGATAGTTTTCACTGTCCAATTTTAAAATGTTTAAACTTTCTCCTGAAGTACTGTATTCTGTCGAATATTACAACACCTTTTTCTTCTTCTTCCTTAAAAGGGTGTTTTCGACTTGCTCACCAAATCTATTAATTCCAAAAAAAAATTCCATATTTAATACAGTTCCTCTTTTCTACATTCCCGAAGGCTAAACTCTCCTGCACTCCATCCCCCCTCCAGCGTCCTTAAACGTATCTTTGACCCAAAGGTCACAAGAAACATCATTTTGCAATAAATGTTCGTTTCCCATTAATCATACACTTTCTAAATTCCAATCTCACCCCTCCCCTCCAAATCTTCCTTATCACCCATCCCTTTCAAATCTCCCACCTTGCCCCTCCCCTCCAAATCTTCCCCATCACCCATCCCTTTCAAATCTCCCCCCTTGCCCCTCCCCTCCAAATATTCCCCATCACCCTTCCCTTTCAAATCTCCCCCCACACCCCTCCCCTCCGAGACTCCCCCTCGCCCCTCCCCTCCTAAGCTCCCCCCTCACCCCTACCCTCCAAATCTCCCCCATCTCCCATCCCTTTCAAATCCCCCCCCCTTTTCCCCTTCCCTCCTAAACTCCCCCCGAACCCCTACCCTCATAAACTCCCTCCTTGCCCTCCCCATCAAATCTCCCCACCCTCATTTTTTCTCCATTTCCCCCCTCTCACCCCTCCTCCTCAAAGCGTCCTCCCCACTTCTTCCCTCTTCCAACTTTCACCTCAATCTCCCCCAACCTTCTGCCTCGCTCTTCCCCCCTCCCTCAAATAACACCTCACTGTGCCTCACCCAATCACCATCAAACCTTTTGTCCGCCCCATCCTTCCCTTTCTCCTAGCTATTCTGAAATCTCTGACACACTTTCAACAGCTCTCCCTACCTCTTCTTCCTCATCCACATCTTACCCTACCCCTCCCCACCCCCTGTTCTGCATCCGATGCTCCCCCTTCCTCTTCATTAACGGTATGGACCTCAAACATCCAGGGCCTTCGCTCAAATTTGACTGATCTCTCCATACAAGTTGCCTCTGACAAACAAGACTTGATCTGCTCAACAGAAACTTTCCTCCTTCATGATGTCTCTGATTCCTTGGTATCTCTTCCTGGTTACTCCCTCCTCCTGTATTATAGACCTGAGCCTCGTCCTGGAGGTGGGGTTGCTATCTTTATCAAAAACTCTCTTCCTCACTCGCCCTGCACTGCCCTCTCTCCACCTCACCCCCAGGAGTACCTCTGGCTACGGCTTCCCCTTCGCTCCCACCTTTTGTTCATATGTGTGTTGTACCGTCCACCAAACAGTGATGACTCCATCTACATCTTGCTGTCTGATAATATGGACGAACTTCTATCTACTCATCCCAACTCTCTCTTCCTCATATGTGGTGATTTAAATTTTCACCATGCCAGTTGGTTGGGTGTGGGTACCTCTCTCGCCAACCATGGCTCCACAGCAAAGGACTTCTGCGACTCACTGGGACTGACACAATCTGTCAATTTCCCGACCCGGATCTCAGGCAATGGAGCATTTTCTATTCTCGACTTGGTTATGACTAACTTCCCTGCAAATGTCTGCTGCTCTTCTTCTGCTCCCATCGTCTCATCTGATCATGTGCTTGTTAAAGTGGACATCTCTCTGACCATTCTCAGAGAGCCTCCTCAGCGTCGACGAGTCTGGCATTTCACTCAGGCCAACTGGCACGGTCTTCAAGCAGCCATTAATCATCTGGACTGGTCTCCCATCTCTGCCGCCTCTGACATCAACTCATCCTGGGAATTCTTCCAAAGTAAATTGCTCTCTCTCTCATGCACAGATTTATCCCATCTTGCCTTCAGTTGTCATACCCTTCCTCCCATCCATGGTACACGGAATCTTGTGGTGAGGCAGTTGCCCAGAAACAACTTGCCTTCGCCTCCTGGAAAGCAAATCCAATGGAAGGAAATCTCATTTCCTTTCACAATGCCCGAAACAAGTGTGTGTCCACCCTCAGGAGAGCCAGGAAACAATATCTCTCCACTCTCAAGACCGAACACTCAAACCTGTCTCCCTGTTCCAAATCCTGGTGGCGTCTCGTCAAATCCGTTTCTGGTGTTTGTTCCCCCTCCATACCCTCGCTTACCTCAAATGGCTACACAGCTGACTCTGCACGTGAAAAAGCTGAATGCCTCAACTCTGTGTTTGCCTCTAAATCTTGTGTTCCAAACCCATCCCTCTCTGTACCCACCGTACCCAGTCATACATAGCTGTTCCTGGACTCTGTGTCCTTTCCTCCTGACAAGGTGGAAAAGTTTCTGTCAACAATAAACTCTGATTCTGCAACTGGACCTGATGGCATCAGCCCACGGGTCCTAAAATCCTGCTCCGCCGGCTCTTTCACTCCCTCTCTCTGTTCTCTTCACCCTCTCTTTTGCTCAAGGTCATCTGCCATCACCTTGGAAATCAGCCAACATCACCGCTTTACACAAAAAATGTGCAAAAACAGATCCTTGCAACTACAGACCAATCAGCCTGCTCCCAATTATCAGCAGTCATGGAATCCATCATTGCTTCGGATATCAAATCTTTCCTCCTCTCAAATGGCTTGATCTCTGATCATCAATTTGGTTTCAGACCAGGTCACTCTACTCTGGACATGCTGCTTCTGCTGTCTCAACAATGGATGGAGGTCCTCAATGCCAAACAGGAAATTAGAGCTGTCTCCCTTGACATATCACGTGCCTTCGATACGGTCTGGCACCCTGCTCTGCTCACCAAACTCTCCTCTTTTGGTATCCATGGAAATCTCCACGCTTGGCTTGCGGACTTCCTCTCTAGTCGTAGTCAATGTGTGGTCCTGAATGGGTTTCTCTCATCTCCCCTTCCTGTTCAGGCTGGAGTTCCCCAAGGCAGTGTTCTGGGCCCTGTGCTTTTTCTGGTCTTCATCAATGAAATCTCTGACTCTCTTGAAAATCCTCTCTATCTCTTTGCTGATGACTCCACTCTCTGCCGCTCCATTCCTCATCCCTCAGATCGGTAGTCTGCAGCCTCCTCACTCTCTGCAGACCTGGACAAAATCACAGACTGGTCAAACCAGTGACATGTCTTTCAATCCCGACAAATCTCACACTCTTACTATGTCTCTCCGAAAAGACCGACTGGACAACCCTCCCATCCACTTTCTGAATAATCCTCTCCAAGAAGTTCTGTCACTCAAGCTTTTGGGTCTCACTATCTGCCATGATATTTCCTGGGAAAACCACATTTCAAATCTGGCCTCCAAAGCCAGTCGCCGACTGGGCATCCTTCGTCGTGCGAAGTCCTTCCTTGGCACACCTGAGCTCTTCACCACATGCAAGGCTTTCATCCGCAGCTCAATGGAATACTGTTCTCCCCTCTGGGCTGGTGCTCCTGCCTCACACCTAGCTCGGCTTCATGCTGTTGAAACCAAAGCTTTCAGAATCATTGGAAGCTCCCGCGATGAAGCTAACTCCGACGGCCTTTCACTTACTCACCACAGGCAGGTTGGTGGGCTTTCTGTCTCTACCGACTCCTCTCCGGCCTTGCTCCCCCAGCTCTCTCTGGGCTCTGTCCCCCAAATATTCCTGCAGGTCGCACAAGATCTGCCTGCAACCCTCTTATGGTTAAACTGCCAAAATCTAGGCTCTCTGCTCACCTTCACTCCTTCATTCATCTTTTCTCCCACCTCTCGAACAAACTCCCTCGCTCTCTTCAATCCCACTCCTCCCTCCAGGTCTTTAAAACAGCTGTTCACCACCATCTCTTATGTTTCCCCATCCAAAACCTTGATCTTTACTACCCCCGCTAATTTCACCCCAGATTCACTTTTTTGAAATACCAACTTGCTTCCTGGAAGTCCTTGCAGTGTCCTCGTGTTTTATACTCCTCCCACCCCCCCCCCCCTTCCCACGCCTTCTCCCCCCAAGCCCTATCCCTCCCACAGATCTCCCGATGTCCCTGCTCTCAAATGTTGTGTTTGTGTGCTTCCCCTTCTCTCCCCATCTTGTCTACCTCCACCCTTATTATATGTTTTGTGTGTCTGTTTGATTTTTTTTGTGTGATAAATGTTATCTCTTTCACGAGCCTCGATCCTGTATGCAAAAAAGAAAAAAAAAAAAGGTTTTCAGGGTATTTAAGGGGTCTTCAGGGTCTTAAACGGTCTTCAACGGTCTTAGGGGGTCTTCAGGGTTTTAATGGTCATTTGGGGGTCTTTATGGATTTGGGGGTGTTATAGGTCTTTCGGGGTATCCTTCAAAGTCTATGGGGTCTCAGCATTCTAAAAGGTTGAAAGGTACATTCCAATAGTACATAATTAATAGACATACGTGTAGTCAGGATACAACTGACGTTCAAACAGTTCGTAATTCACGGATGTCTTGCATCACAGTTTCAAGGACAGACCGTGGTTTTCGTTTTTATGTTTGTATCGACATACAGTGCCTTCAGAAAGTATTCACACCCGTTGACTTTTTCACATTTTGTTGTGTTACAGCCTGAATTGAAAATGGAATAAATGGAGATATTTTTTTGTCACTGATCTACACATCATACACCATTATGTCAACAAAGTGGAATTTATTTTTTAGAATTTTTTACAAAAGAATTAAAAATGAAATACAGAAATATCTAATTTACATACGGATTAAACCTCCGAGTCAATACCTGTAGAAGTGCTTTTGGCAGCGATTACAGCTTCGAGTCTTATTGGGTATACAGTATGTCTATCAGCTTTGCTCATCTGGATTTGGGGAGTTTCTCCCATTCTTCCTTTCAGATTTGCTCAAGCTCTGTCAAGTTGGATGGGGATCGTCAGTGAACAGCAACCTTCAAGTCTTTCCACAGATACTCAATGGGATTCAAGTCTAGGTTTTGGCTGGGCCACTCAAGGACTTTCACGTTCTTGTTCTGAAGCCATTCCAGTGTTGCTTTGCCTGTGTGCTTGAGGTGATTGTCCTGATGGAACGTAAATCTTCACCGCAGTCTAATGTAATGCATTTAACGACATCACTCGGTACATCGCATACCTCCTCCAGGCTGAACAGTTTATGTTTTGTATCCCATTGATAGGCTGGATCTGGATTTGGATCTGAACCAAAATCGAATCGGTTTGTTCTTGTCACCTGCCCAACTCATTCACTAAGTTTTGTCATAATCCGTCCACAACTTTTGAAATATCATGTTATATATATGTCCTTTTTGGCCACATTTATCATTGGTGTCAATGGTGAAGAATCACTAAAAAGGTATAGTATGCAGATCCGGATCTTCACCAAAATCTAATCATTTCGTCATTGTCACACACCCAACCTGTCCAGTGTCCAGTGTCCACCAAGTTTCATCCGAATCTGTCGACAACATTTTGAGATATCCTGCTCAGAGACGTTCAAACAGACAGACACACAGATAGTGCTGAAAACAACCTCTTTTCACCTTCGGTGGTGGAGGTAATCATTTAAGTATTTCAGGAAGTGATTTGGCCAAGGCTGAGCGAAGCGAGTTCAAGACCTTTTATTCCTGGTATTGCCTGCAAACCAATGCCTGCAGAAAACGGATTTTTTTGAAACACCAGCCACATTTTCCTTTTGCCATTGCATGCATTTCTTATTTAATGAACTTGGTTGTGGGATGGCTTTGAAAGCCATTAACTACAGGTTTATTAATCTTTCCTTCGTGTTGGGAAAGAAGGTGCACAGAGTACACTATAGATTGTTCAAGCCCAAATTTTCTGAGTCTGAATTGAAAAATAATTGGCAAAAGACATGAATCCCGAATCAATTTTCCAGTAATTCCATGGAAACTATTTATTGGGAAGAAACACTTGCTTGAACTCTGTTTGAAAACTTTTCCCAGCTCAAGCTCGAGAACATGAGGCTTGCACCATCTCTAATCTCTATCGTACGTGGTGGTTTGTCAGCGGCGTGGCACAACTGTTGCCGGTGTGGCACAACAGACAACATACAAGATAATGACCACGAAAATTTGAGTAATAGGCGTCCACAACCATCCTTGACCATGTTATGAAATGTCAGCCAAGGCCATCAGGTTTTTTCTTCCACCCTCACTTTTTCACCTTTAGTCACTTTTGAATTTGTTTTCTCCGCAACCGCTTGACACAAAACTTTCAACATATGAGGGCATACCCATCGATAATCTTTTAGCAAACTTACATGACTAGCATTCCAAAAAGTTTGTTTTCTGCAGGCATCGGTTGCAGGGTGTTTCACGTATCAGGAAAAAACGGCCTCGACCTTGCTTAGCTCGACTTTCGTTCGGCCTCAGCCAAATTAATTTGAAGTCTTATTATGAAAGAAAATCATCATTACTACTCTGCCTATAAAAGAGATTATAAACTGAGTCTTTTTCAAACCCCTCCACTGAAATATGTCATTAAAGATCACAGTGCAGTCAAATAATTTATTTAAAACTGTTCACAGAATAGTCAGGAGTCAGGTTCACTATGTTAACAAATCTAATTTTGTTCAAAATTTTGGGAGATTAGCAAACCCGTACATTTTTGGAATCATCAGAGCATGGAGAATCCGAAAATCAATGTTGGCATTTGCACAGACACCTGCATGGCCGCCATTTTGGATTTTCAAAATGGCCACCATAAAATACATATTTTGCGCTATCTCGGCTTCTAGTCAACCTGGAAACTTAATTAAATATGCTAATCCTATGTTTTCTGGGTCAAGGAATCCAATAAAGGCCTCAAAATAGTGCTCAGGATTATAGAAAAGCAGCAAACAAAGGTAATTGAAAACCATTGTCTTTATATTTGTGATATAACTGTGTTACATAATAATATTGCAAGTCCTTTGAAGTTATAGGTATGGGTTTATAAAGCAAGAAAGCAGCCTTGTTAGTATCAGATTGAACTATAAGTCCTATACACAGGATCTACTAGGTCTATACCGTTCAGGAATTTGCTTTTACAGATCTTCATCACTGTCCTGAGTGTCATTTTCGCAAAGGTGTCTATGCAAATGCCAACATTAATTTTTGGATTCCTCATGCTCTGAATATTCCAAAAAGGTATAGTTTTGCTAATCTCCAAATATTTTGAACGAAAAAACATAGTGAACCTGACTAGAAGCAATTAGGTGAGAAATTGAATTTCTGAACTTTCATTTGGAACTTGTGAGAAACTTGCACCTGTCTTGAGAAACAGAGGCTCTTTATGTTTGTATCTATGCTGGAAAGAGTGACAATAAATTCCTGATCCAGGCTCTTCAGACATGAACTCTTCTTTTCAGTGGTGGAGGTTAGGGCCAAATACTAGGGCCAAATATTATAGCATGATATCTCAACAGTTTATTGACAGATTCGGAAGAAACTTGGTGGACAGGTTGGGTGTTTGACAAGGATGAATTCGATTTTGGTGAAGATCCAAGTCTGGGTCCGAGAATTGTTGAATTTTTATAATCAAAAGGAAAACCAAATACTGCATTGGAGTCATCAGAAAGAACCTGAATAAGCAAAGATGAAGTCATCAGGAGGAACCTGGATAGGATTCACAACCCTCAAACCCATCCAGGCACAGCCAAGTGAGCCTTACAGGAAACTTTCTGCAAGAATTCACTTCTCCCTAGACAGGTAGATAAAGAAAGAGAGAAATAAAAGAAAAGAAAAAGCAAGAATTAGAATGAATAAAAAGAAATCTGAAAAAGTAGAAAGAAGTGTGGAAGGAACAAAGATGTCGGGAAGAACCCGTTTAGATAGATTTCAGAAGTTACTCCCTTGACTCAAAGTTACTCCCCAGGCTCAGTGATTCTTCGCCATTGAGAGATGAGACCAAACACGATATGTAATATTATATTTCAAAAAGTTATGGATGGATTCGGACAAAACTTGGTGGAAGAGTTGGCTAGGTGACAAGAACAAGGCAATTAGATTTTGGTTCAGTTCTGGATCCAGATGTGGCGTATCGGTGGATGCAAAACCTAAACAAGATGGCAGTCTGGTAAACGTGGTATGGCGATTTCAGGCTCTGTTCAAGTTTCATTATCAATATATTTATGGCACAACATACATTGCCTAAGTTTCTATTATGAGCCTAAATCATAAGAAAGGAAGAAAAAAAACAACAACCAGAGAAATCAGGTATCTTCCAAAGAACCTAATAATCAAAGGAAGCTGTCCGTGTTGTCGGCCGGGATGGAGACTGATGTGGAAGGTCCAGCGGTTGGGGCAGCCATTGGCACTGAAGCTGCTGCTGGTCATCCACCGGCAGTTGGAGAGGCTTCTACGACCACCTACGAGATGCTTTCATCCATCATGAAAGAAATGCGGAAGATGTTCGCTGATCTTTCACACGAGCTCTACGGGAAGCTGGACCATGTTATCTCGGAGAGGGCTCAAATGAAGATTGATTTGGCTGCTACGAAGTGTGTGGTCACTGAATGGAGCATTCTGCTGAAGACACCTCAGTAAGTTTCACTATCGTTGAGAAAGAGGAATTGCCAAAAATTATAGAAGATTCATTGAATCTTAGAGCGGATCTTGATGACAAGCTTCTCCAACAGGAAGTGCATCTGAAAGCAAAACCTGTTATTGTACAGAGTTATTATCTCATCCGATGAGAACATTTATGAAACTACAGCAAAGGATTTTGCAAAATTACTTGAGATTCCCCAAGAGGTTGCTGCCAAAATCCCCCTCGTAAACACTCATCGTTTGCCAACCAGGAGAAATAACAAGGAACCATCAAGAAACATCGGCTCATCAAGAGACAGGGAACCATCAAACGTCCACTCATCGAGAGACAGGGAACCATCAAGAAACGTCCACTCATCAAGAGACAGGGAACCATCAAGAAAAATCGGCTCATCAAGAGACAGGGAGCCATCAAACGTCCACTCATCGAGAGACGGGGAACCATCAAGAAACATCCACTCATCAAGAGACGGGGAACCATCAAGAAACGTCCACTCATCAAGAGACGGGGAACCATCAAGAAACATCCACTCATCAAGAGACAGGGAACCATCAAGAAACGTCCACTCATCAAGAGACAGGGAACCATCAAGAAACGTCCACTCATCAAGAGACAGGGAACCATCAAGAAACGCCCACTCATCAAGAGGCGGGGAACCATCAAGAAACGTCCACTCACCAAGAGACAGGGAACCATCAAGAAACATCCACTCATCAAGAGACGGGGAACCATCAAGAAACGTCCACTCATCGAGAGACGGGGAACCATCAAGAAACGTCCACTCATCAAGAGACAGGGAACCATCAAACGTCCACTCATTGAGAGACGGGGAACCATCAAGAAACATCCACTCATCAAGAGACGGGGAACCATCAAGAAACGTCCACTCATCAAGAGACGGGGAACCATCAAGAAACATCCACTCATCAAGAGACAGGGAACCATCAAGAAACGTCCACTCATCAAGAGACAGGGAACCATCAAGAAACGTCCACTCATCAAGAGACAGGGAACCATCAAGAAACACCCACTCATCAAGAGGCGGGGAACCATCAAGAAACGTCCACTCATCAAGAGGCAGGGAACCATCAAGAAACATCCACTCATCAAGAAACGGGGAACCATCAAGAAACGTTCACTCATCGAGAGACAGGGAACCATCACGAAACACTCTGAACACAATAATTGTCCACTTCTCCCGGATGCCGGACCATGAATGAGTTATTCGTGCTTTTGAATAGCACGGCAAAAGCGAGACCCTGATATCGATTGGCTGATATCTGAGCAAATATCTGTCTGCACCGATCTCCATATCTGTCTGCAAATCTGATATCTGTCTGCAAATATCTGTCTGTAAAAAAGGGGACATCGTGCAGTAATCACCTACGGTCTTCGTAAGAAAAAACATCCATCAATTAAAATTAGGGTTAACGGGACTAAAGTTAATGGGCCAAGAAAGCAAGGCATTCCTCCAGCATCCTGGTCGATCTTTAATGATTAATTGTATATTCTCACAATCAAAGTGTAATGAAACTGTACGTCAGTTTTAAACTCTAGGAGTCATCGTTGTACCACATACACCTGAAGCAGATTATTAAATGTGATACGTTTTCACTGTTTCGTTCTACCAATTGGATCTACAACTATCGGAGATGCCTATTCGTGGACGTTGTACCCGCCAACATAAGTCGGGGGCCAAATCTTCCCATTCTCCTCTGCTGCCTGGATTCGTCAGGGCAGCGCGGTCACTGTTAGAGTGCCGATCGGTCCTCATGGACCGGCCCTTTCTCTTTCTCTCTCTCCCCCTTCTGGCTGTTGTGTGTTGGGCGTGGCAAGATGGCGGTTGTGCAATTCGGCGAGGTGTGAGTTGCTCTGGCTGTCGAGTGTTCCAGCTGTTTTCTTTCACATTGTTTCAACCTTTCCCTCTCGCCCACGACCCCCCTGTTGTTCTCATATCATTACTCCATTAGTATTCGTGTTTCCTCCCCTGTGCTCGAACCTTTCCCCTGTATTATCTTTCCCTCCCTTCCCTTCCTCGAGACGAGAGAGAGACAGAGCGCATGCGGTGGGTGATGGCAAGGGTAAGTGAGTTCGTTGCTTTCCATTGCACCCGCATGTTCTTATCGCTTCGTGTAAAGTGAAGAGAACTGTTCTTTTTAATTAATTACTTTCTCCTTTTGCCGTCGCCATACTTATCACGGCCCAGGCCGGCATGACGAGCGTCCGTTCTCGCAGTACCGCGTTCGGATCGTTAAGCAGGAAGCATGGCCTCACATGTGTCCCTCCAGCTCATGTTGCGGTCGAAGCGATTATTATCGCCGTCGGTGAAATTATCGGAGCTGAAAATGTCCTCGCAGCTTCGAGAATGAACAAGAAAGTTGTTGTTTTCGTGTTACAACAATCTATGGTGGCGAGTGTTGTGGAATCGTGTTTATCCGTGGAGCCCGATATTTTCATTCCAGTTTCACCGTTTGATTCGCCATCAGTAAAAGTTCTGGTTTCCAACATCCCGCCATTCTTGGAGGATGAAAAATTCGAGCTTGCTCTTTGTCATTATGGCACAGTCATGTCCCGCATTTCAATGCTTCCCTTACGGTGCCGTGACGATTGTTATAAACACGTTTATTCCTTTAGACATCAATTATTTAAGGTTTTGAACGAGAACCGTCGTGACCTTGATGTTAAATTCACGATAAAACATGATAACTACAATTATCAAATGTATGCAACAACAGAGGTGTTAACGTGTTATGCTTGTAATCAGCATGGACACCTGCGAAGTGATTGTCCAAATAATCTCCCTGAGGTTAAATCAGCGTCCAATCAGAGCACCACACCACCTGAAGGACAGGAATCTCTTCCTTCGCCTGAAAGACAGGATTCC
Organism: Myxine glutinosa; assembly: GCF_964187855.1. Lineage (NCBI taxonomy): Eukaryota > Metazoa > Chordata > Myxini > Myxiniformes > Myxinidae > Myxine > Myxine glutinosa. The sequence goes on along the minus strand of NC_136272.1, from coordinate 44,564,798 downwards.
TCTTCTTCACCTGAGGGACAGGAATCACTTCCTTCACAAAATGCTCACCCAGGAGAGAAGAATGATGCAGGTGATGGCTTCACGGTTGTAACCCGGAATAAAGCACAGAAGCGGGCAATTGATACCAAATTAAACAATCAAGTGAAACCCAAGAGGTCTCCTTCCTATGCGCAAGCGGTAAGAGCACCTGCCAAACAATCACCTGAACCCATTCCCACGGACTCACCTCCTGAGCAGCCCTGTACTCTTGTTGTGAGTACACGTGAAACTGTTACTCCCATTGTGCTTGTTGAACTGGAGATCCCTTGTGGAGTTGACGAGACCCTCTCTCAACCCCCATCATGTACGGATGCCACAGTTAAAATCGATGCACCGGATGTACAAACTGATTGTGATCTGGAGGTGGCTGTACCCGTAGCATCTGAACAAATTGCTACTGAAGAACCACGGGAACTTGTGGTTGACAGCATGGATTGCGAGTCTGATGGAACATCTTCTGTTGCTTCGACCTTAAGTGGCACAGGCAGCGATGTTCTTCCTCTCGAACTTGAGGTTGATTCCTCAGTATCTCCCGATGCCGTTCATGCCTTCTTACACAAAAGTTTTCGCAAAAAGGGGGTCAAAATTAAAGATCATTTTCCAGTCCTAGAAGATTTCATTCAAGTGGTTCGACTAATGATTTCTGTACCGGATCGGTACAACGTTGCAGACCCTCAACGTCACCGGTTAAGAAAATTTCTAAGTCGTGCTCGGAGCGAACTCAAAGACCATGGCTGATGTCCTGCCGATGTCTCATCACAAATGAAACTACGCATTGCCAGCCTAAATATCAATGGTGGTCGCACGTCTCTTTGCAAAGTGCAAGTTAAACAACTAATTGAGTGCAACAAGGTTGACATATTGTTGTTGCAGGAAACTCATTCTACGGACGGTTCTTCAGCTGAGTGGGAGTTGTTTCTTAAAGGGCATTGGTTCTTTAGCAATCTATCAAGCCCAATTGCTGAGATAGCCATTTTCTTTCGGCAAACTCTTCCTTTAACTTTGGTTTCCTTTAAATAAATTGTGAAGGGATATTTAGCTTCGCTGACTTTCTCTGTTGGTCAGCAGCTTTTCACAATAATCAATGTGTACGCACCAAGTACAAATGCTGAAAGATCTTCCTTTTTTGACTGTCTCGACTCATATCTTGCTGGTGTTCCCCCTGATCACTTTCTATGTCTTGGAGGGGATTTCAATTGCACACTTAAGCCCTCCCTTGATAGGAATGGGGCTGAACCACATGCAGCCAGTACAAGACCTCTCGTTCACTCAATCTCAAGATTCAAGTTGACAGACATTTGGAGATTGCAACATCCGATGCAGCAACAATTTACTTGGTGTCGCTGCTCTAACAATTTAGTGTCCCTAGCTCGACTTGATAAATTGTACGTTTCTGATCATTTCCTCAACCTCGTCTTAAACACCTCTATTCTCCCATCTGGGTTTTCCGATCACCACATCATTACTATGCATTTTCAGTTGCCACTCATTAAGGTGGTGAGCCCTTATTGGAAGTTCAACACAACACATCTTCAAAATGAATTCTTTATTGCATCCTTTAGGACCTTTTGGGCACATTACATCATGATGGATAAAGAGTTCTCGTGTTTACGTCAATGGTGGGACAACGCTAAAGCTCAAATTAGAGTTTTTTGTCAAAAAATTTCACGACACAGTACTCGGGATCACGATGTAAATATAGATCTGGTGAAGACACAAATTCTTCACTTGCAAAACAAAGTGTCCTCTAGTAATAATGGGCAGCAGCAGACGTATGAAAAGAAAGCCCCGTTAAACGAATTACTGGCTGAACGCTCAAAAGGTGCACTCCTTCGGATGAGAATGACTCATTTGCAACAACTAAATAACCCGAGCAGACTTTTCTTCAAGCTGGAAACTGCCTCAAAAAAACAGAAACAAATATTGTCCTTGCTTTCTGCTGACGGAAGGATTTTGACTGATCCAAGTGACATTAAACTTACTATTAAGACTTTCTTTTCTCACCTCTACTCCTCCAAGCACACTTTCCCAAACCATATACATTCATTTACCGCTTCTTTGCCTATACTTACTGAGGCCCAGAATTTGACTGCTGAAGGCGAAATAACATTGGACGAACTCACTAGTGTTTTAAAGACCTTGCCCACCAGCAGGGCACCTGGCTTAGACGGGTTGCCAGTGGAATTCTACAGCAACTTTTGGGATTTGCTGGGACCATGTCTATTACTTGTCTTCATAGAAAGCATACAAACTGGTGAACTTCCCTTGAGCTGCAGACGTGCCATCATTTCATTAATCCCGAAAAAGGGAGATCTTCAACTTGTTGAGAACTGGTGCCTGATCTCTCTACTTTGTACTGATTGCAAAATCCTGTCTAAGCTACTCACTAATCGCATAAAGACCTTAATTGGGCACATTGTATCCCCCCCCCCCACCCCCCCCGACCAGTCTTATTGTATTCCCGGCAGATCGATATTTGACAATATTTTTTCTGTTCGTGATTTGATTTCGATTTGTCATTGTCAGAATGTTAACACCGGGCTGATCTTTCTAGATCAGGAAAAGGCCTTTGATAGTGTTGACCATTCGTATTTACTTGAAGTTTTGAAGGGGTTTGGGTTTGGATCCTTCTTTATTTCTTGTATCAAGCTGTTGTATCACAACTTTAGTTTGGTGAACATCAACAACAGTTTATGTTCACCTTTTCCTTTTCAGCGAGGTATTAGACAAGGTTGCCCTCTCTCCGGGTACCGGTATTCACTTTCCATTGAACCCTTGCTGATTCACTTACGCCACAAACTTTCTGGGTTCTCGGTGACACCTCTTGCTAATCCTGTTAAGGTGCTTGCGTATGCTGACGATCTGTGTGTGATTGTTAACACTCAGTCTGACATTGTTGCCCTCACAAGTATTCTATGTGAATGCAATTTCGCATCTTCTGCTACTGTCAATTGGAGTAAGAGTAAAGCCTTGTGTCTTGGTCCTTCTGGGTTGTTTATCCCACCTTCCCTGCCTAATGCTTTGCAGTGGAGGTATGATGGTGTTAAACATCTCGGTGTGTTTCTTGGGAATGAGACCTTTTCCTTAAAGAACTGGGATCAGATGGTTGATCAAATTTCCCATATCCTTAATTGTTGGAAAAGATTGTCTGGCCTACTGTCTTATAGAGGTCGAGTGCTGATATAATTAATAACTTGGCTGCTTCCAAACTCTGGCATCGGATGGCTGTCTTACAACCGCCCAAATCGCTAGTCATTAACTTGCAGCGTATCCTTGTGAATTTTTTCTGGAATGGTATGCACCGGCTTCGAGCTGAACTTCTAAGTGTCCCTCTGGATAAAGGGGGTCAAGGACTTGTGGACATTACCAGTAAAATACTGGCTTTTCGACTAACCACCTTGCGCCAACTTCTCTACAAGGAAGTCCTGTCTTGGCGGCCCCTGGCTTCTTGCTTGTTGCAGCAAGCTGGTAAGCTCAGGTGTGGCCCCAAGCTCTTTCTACTTGATCTGCAACAAATAGACATCTTCTTGCTGCCCTCCTTTTATCGAAGTCTCGTGAATGCCGGTCAGTGCCTCCTTCCAGTACGAAACAAGGACACGTATAAATTTTGGAACCTAATGTGTGAACCCGTTTTCTACAGCAGCCTATTTTGTCATGACTGCCAAAGTAGGTCCCGAATTCAATCCTTTATTGAATCTGGATTTTTCCTTGTCAATGACTTTGTTAACCATACTTATTCTGGATGGCAGACCCGTAACCAGATTTTGGAAGTTTGCAATGTTACCTCAGCTCGACTAATTGGACAACTTCTTCGTTCAATTGTTAAAGTGTTTAACTCTTTTAATTTATCGTGGCCTCTACTGCATGATGTTCAAAACACAAAAACGATGCACCCTGACTTCCCTGATTTTTGTTTTTCTGGCGCTCCTCCCACAAAGTCTCTACAAGCCTGTGCAAAGGCTACTCTGTACGTGCAATGTCTTAATGTTGTTATTTCTGCCAACCCCAATAGCCCACTGACCACCCACTGGAAAGAGCTTCTGCCTGCAGGGGCTCCATCTTCTCCTTCCTGGTCCTCGATGTACACGTCACCTGTGTCTAAATGTGCTGGAGATATACAGTGGAGGCTTGCACACTATTCCTTGCCTTCCAACGCGTTTCTTAAAAGACTGAACCTCGTGATATCTGATGAATGCCCTTTTTGCCATCACTCCGAGGACACTTTCTACGCATATGTCGGATGCCAAAGGCTGGCTCCACTTTTTCAACTCCTGAAATATACTTTCTGGAATTTCGGTTTTTGTTTTTCCTTCTATCATCTTGTGTACTGCATGCCTGCATCTAATGAGAATGTCGGATCTCAAATTGTTAATTTCTTGCTTGCTGAGGCGAAACTCGCAATATATTGTTGCGGATATGGGATTTGCATCCATCCATATCCGCTTGTAAATATTCCCCTATTTCCTCAATACTTCCCAACTATCCCCAATCCCCCATTCCCTAGTCCCATTTTCTGTAAACAACACTCTGTAGACCCGACCTCCCCCTATTTCCCCCATTAAATGTCGCACCCAGGTTCACCGCATCTCATGTAAGACAACTATAGGACATCTTGCTAGTTATTCTTAGTCTATGTCAGTTAAGGACTCATTTCCATTAATTCTGACTCTTCGTTGCACCAGTATGTGATTGTATGGCACCGTTAGGAAGTTTAGCACCTCCCAATACCTCCCCGCAGCTCTTCCTCACGGTTCAGCAACAACAACAACAACAACAACAACAGCAGCGGCGGACGCGGGGAGTGTGCGTCCTAACTCCGGCTTGGTTGGTAGGGGGTGTTGGGAGGGCACCAGGCCTTTCCAACGAGCCGCCATCGAACATGTGCTCGACGGGGTTACCAAATATGGGCTCCCTGTCAGCTCCTCGTCAAGGGCGGAGCCCGGTAACCCCCGCACCCAATAGAAGCGGCGGACCGGTCCCATCTGGGGCAGAGCCAACCAGCCGAGGGCGTGTCACTCCCCGCTGAGCATGCGCAGGAAGAGGGAGGTGACGTCAGATGCGCGCTGAGCTTGGAGAAAGAAAGACGCCACCTCCGAGCGCTGTGAGGCCTCCCTGCATCTCTTGGACCGTGCTTGATCCTGTCCCCGAGCCAAGGTGCACCTTGTGCTATCGACTACCTGTCCCTTCCTGCCATCAATCCCTGTGTAAGTCAGCCTTGTCCCGTTTGTCTGTGGTCTGTCTGGGATAAGATAAGATTGTATTTAAGTGCCTATCTCTTCTGTGTCTTTTACCTCACTCTACCTTGTAATCTACCCCTTTTCTCCACCACTAATTATATCCTCCTCCGGAGGTCTTGAGAACTGTACCCCTTGCGTCGTTTCATCTATCCCAGTCGTTGTGTCCTTTCCATCATTGATTTAGCGTAGCGCGATTTGGCCAACGTTCGAGTGGAATCGGGTGAGTTGGGGAAGAATCGGGGGAACTGTTAGGTCGCGGTGGACCATCCGCTCGGCCCATAATAACATCTAATCCGCCATCCGTAACAATTGGTGTCGAGGAGTGAGATACGAGGCCCGAAGCGCGCTTAACGCGCTCAAAATTACAAGCAGTTGGAAATTGTTTTGTTTTACAAAAAAAACCCGAATTTTGAAAGTCGCGCTATGGCAGATCAAGACGGCTGGGTTCCGGTAGAGGAGAGTGAGGCAGGGTCGATCCAGGACCAAATTGAGGGACAAGAGGAGAGCGAAGCAGTGAGGGCGGCAGGTTCGCAAAATGGCGTCCTCGCGCACGAGGTTGCGGGCGCGCAAAATGGCGCCTCGCACATGGCTACGGCGGCCGCACCCGCTGCACAAGTGGGAGGGATGGCCCAAATGCAGGCCCTCATGGAGCAATTTATGGTACAAATGCAGGCGTCCCTCAACCTGCAGAAGGACGAGATGAGGGCTAATAGTCAGCAATTGGGGAATCGGATGGATGCTCAGAGTGAGCAAATGAGGGCTGATAGTGAGCAGATGAGGGCTGATAGTGAGCGATTGGGGGGCAGAATGGGGGGCAAAATGGGAGAAATGGGGGAACGGTTAGAACAAAGGATGGGGTCCAATAGCGAGAAATTGAGGAATGACATGGGGGCCCAGATCGGAGGGTTAGGGAGTAGAATAGAGGGATTAGACAATAGATTAGGGGAAATACAGGAGGGGTTAACGGGGGTAGAAAACAGAATGGCCGCTCAAGAGAATCAAATGGAAGGGATGAAAAAGGGGTTAGAGGGGTTAGAAAACAGTATGGAAGGCAAATTGAGGGACATGAGGGACCAAGCGGAAAGGGAAGTTAAAAAAATGGGGCAGCAGGTAGAGGGGGTCAGAATGGGGGTAGAAACTAAATTGGATGCTCACAGGGAGGAAATGGAGCAGATGAGGGTGGCATCTGGGCAGGAGATGCAAGTGATGGGAGAGGATATCAGAAGAGGTGTGAGTGAGGAGGTCGGAGGAGTGTGCGAGGAGGTGAGGCACTGTGAGGAGCGCATGGAGAAGGAGGTGAGAAAGGGGACTGTAAAATTGCAAGGTGGTATAGAGGAGTTGACGCTGGGAGTAGAACAACTGACAGTGGGACAAAAGGAGTTGGGGGACCAGGTAAAGAAGAACACAGCGGTAATAGAGGGTTTAAAATCGACACAGAAGGAGATGAAAAAGGACGTTGGGGTAATTAAAAAAGAGTGTCAGACGGTACATGAGGACCTGACGAGGAAAATGAACAATGTGGTAGAGGTGATGGAGGTTAAAGAGCGGGAGGTGCGGGAGCACATAGAAAAAAATAAGGTGGAGTTAGAGGAAGAACTTAAGGGGGCGCACGAGGAGATGAAGGAGGTGAAGCAGAAATTAGAAGAAGTGGAAGAAGGGGTGAGCGAAATTAAGAAGCGACGGAGAGAGGATAAGAAAGAGATAAAGGAGGAAGTAAAAGAATTGGTCCAAAGTCTGTGTTCGGATCGTGATGATGTGCTCATTAACCGGATGAGGGATTCGCAGGTGATGGAGGAGAAGCGAAGAGAAAGAGGACCCAGTGTAAGTGGTGACCAATATGGTCGTGCGTATGATGCGCCAGGTGATTTAATAAGCTTGGGGGTCGAGATGGACCCGGATGTTCGTGAGAGGCCAAGAGTGAGGTGTATGGCTGGTCCGGAGGGTATGGAACGAGGGTGCGAGCGAGAGGGTCCGGTGATGGGAGAGGTGCGAGGTGTGAGTGAGCAAGGTTGTGGTGGTATGGAATGGGTAGCGGGTTGCGGAAGTGTGACCCATGCATCGACACCAACAGGGGTAGTTTTTAGAGGGACAGGGGAGGCACGGGAGCCCCTTGGGGGTAATGTACTGTGGGGGCCCGGCCGGTTCGGCCCCGCGCTGACCCCGCAAGGGGCGACGCACGGGGTCCGGCAGGCGGGCAACGACTCACATACGAGGTGGTCCCACAAGGTCCCACTCGCGCCATATGACGGTGGGTAAGGGTGGCATCCCTGCCACCCTTCCCATGATATGGGGGGCAAAGGAGCACTAGTTTATGGGGTTTATGGCAGTGAAAACTAGCCCGGGTGGGTTAGGATATTGTGTGTAGGGATCTAGCGAAGATGACATTAGGTAACGTTAAGGTTTAGATAGTGACTGATACCTGTAGTGGGGACGCAGGTAGATTAGAGTGGATGATAATGACGAGGGAGCGCAATAGTTTAAAGGGACGACTGGGAAGCGCAAGTTTCAGAGGGGAGTAGTTAGATGAGATGATGCTGTGTGAGAACTGGACAGGTGTGTGGAGCAGTGTATGAGTAGTGAGTGTTGTGGATCAGCGCGAATGCGCTTGGGGGAGAGAAGGGTGCAGGCGGCACCAAGTATGAGAGCACAGGTGTGCAAGTACAGGTGTGTGGAATATATGGAGTAGAGAATGAGTGGTGTGGAGAGAGTTGGAGTAACTGGTACGGAGTGGTGTGCATGGTGCGAAGGTGTGGATGGGGGAAGAGTGGACCCCCTTTTCACGAGTACCCGGGGAGGGTAGTTTAAAGAATAGTTAGAAGGTATAGGTAAATTGTGGTTGGATATTGGCATTTGTGGTGCGGTTGCAGAATGGTATTGTGGATGGGTGCATTGGTGTGGTGAAATTGGCTGGTCGTGTGGCCTGTTAGTATGAGTGTGAATGGTTGGGCACTCCGCCACTGTTAGATGTCGGCCAGGTGAGGCCGCAGGTGGGCTCTGGGAGCCGTTAGTGTCAGTGGGTGCCTGAGGATCCCGGGTGTGGATCGGGCAGGCCGTGCCAGAGAGGGCACTGAGGGGGTGAGAGTGCGAGAGGGCCTTCCCCAGTTAGTTAGGTTAGGGTGAGGAGCAGGTGAGCTCGGTAGGCAACAACAGTGGTGGAGGTGTGCAGGTGGGCGGACCAGCTAGGAGCGTTACACGACCCAGCCACCGAAATTGTGCGGGGGCACCGAGTGATGAATTGGGGGAGTGAGACCCCAACTTGAGAAGCACCACAGTTGGGTCAATGGGAATTGGTTTTTAGAACCCATAGTGTAAGTGGGCCAATGGATTGGCAGGGAAAGACCCCGGGTAATGTAAAGTTGTTAAAGTCATTTTGGAAATAGTTAGGATTGATGAACCTGTCGCACCATACGCAGCCACTTACCTGAGGTGATGATGATGACTCCACACCTGTGTTCCTTTGTTCTGTGTTGCAGGAAAGGAGAATTGCTGTGTGGATTTGTGAGACGCATCACGACGTGGATGAGACATTGGGGTGATTCCATCTCTCCCTCCTTAGGAGGGACTGATGATGAATTGGTGATGGCAAATTTTGATGTTGAGTTGGAGATGGCAGATTTTGATGAGAGTTGGAAATGGCAAATTTGATTGGTTAGGAGGGAGAGAAGACGAATTTGGTTTATGGGAGGAACGGGGAAGACAGTAGGGACGTTTGTTGATGTGTAAAGTAGATGTTTATGGGTAGTGTTGTGTTTTGTGGATACAGTAAGGGGTAAGGGAGGGGCAATGTAGGTTACCTGGTGGGGGGGGGGGGGGGGTGGGGGAGGGGGCGTACGGTAGGAACGTACCTGTCTCACCTGGTTCCCATGTGCCCCCAGTGTGCATTACCTTACATTGCGTGCACTTTTGCGCCCTTACCACCGTACTCACTTGTCTTCTTTTGTCTCCCACCTCCGAGGATCTGGCTTTGGGGCAGAGAGAGAGGAGAGAGAGGTGCTGGCTCCGCAGTTGTGGGCCTGTACTTCCGCTGCTTGCTGCCTGGATCGATACACCATATGGACTGCAATTTTTGTGGCCGCCCACAATGGACCGCAGTTCTTTTGCGGTCAAGCACCACCCGTGGATGGACCTCTGGGTCAACGTGGCACCTATGCCATACAGATGAACCACTTTTAGTTGGCCCCCTGACGGCCACAATTCAGAAATGGACGCGGTTGGCGCCTTTCTTTATTCCTAAAGAAGCCAGAAGGCCAAGTGCACTCCATGAAGGCAAGACCAGCGGCAGAACATCGGCCGGCTGCGACACCACCGGTGACCATGGACACTTAATTGTGCATTTTTATGAACACTTTATTGGTGCACCGGATGGTGCTGACTGTGCGTAATGGGGTGGTGCTTTTGGTGCTTGGACGGGGTGCTCTGCACATTATTAAAGGCCGTAGGGCCACAGGGCACTCGTGGGTTGGTGTATCGATGCTGGCATGCGTGCTCTCTCTATGCATAACATCTGCATGTGTTCCTCAAAGAACAGGTCCTGGATCGTAGTGTAAATATCAGTCTTGTATAAATGATGCTCCCTACCGGCTGTATGTTTAGTTTGAAGACCTTTCCGCGATTCGGTTATCCTGTGGGTGTGTTTCTGTTAGGAGAAGGGTGCAACGTCGCAGGGGGACATATTTACTCATTTGTGAACATCTGTAAAACTGTCGCACTCAGGGTTGAGTTAATAGTAGAGGGAACTACATCTGAGTGCCACACTAACGTAGGTAAAAATTTATCGGGTCGGGACGCCCCGAGGTAGAGAAGGGTGCAATGTTGCGGATATGGGATTTGCATCCATCCATATCCGCTTGTAAATATTCCTCTATTTCCTCAATACTTCCCAACTATCCCCAATCCCCCATTCCCTAGTCCCATTTTCTGTAAACAACACTCTGTAGACCCGACCTCCCCCTATTTCCCCCATTAAATGTCGCACCCAGGTTCACCGCATCTCATGTAAGACAACTATAGGACATCTTGCTAGTTATTCTTAGTCTATGTCAGTTAAGGACTCGTTTCCATTAATTCTGACTCTTCGTTGCACCAGAATGTGATTGTATGGCACCGTTAGGAAGTTTAGGACCTCCCAATACCTCCCCGCAGCTCTTCCTCACGGTTCAGTAACAACAACAACAACAACAACAGCAGCGGCGGGCACGGGGAGTGTGCGTCCTCACTCCGGCTTGGTTGGTAGGGGGTGTTGGGAGGGCACCAGGCCTTTCCAACGAGCCGCCATCGAACATGTGCTCGACGGGGTTACCAAATAGGGGCTCCCTGTCAGCTCCTCGTCAAGGGCGGAGCCCGGTAACCCCCGCACCCAATAGAAGCGGCGGACCGGTCCCATCTGGGGCGGAGCCAACCAGCCGAGGGCGTGTCACTCCCCGCTGAGCATGCGCAGGAAGAGGGAGGTGACATCAGATGCGCGCTGAGCTTGGAGAAAGAAAGACGCCACCTCCGAGCGCTGTGAGGCCTCCCTGCATCTCTTGGACCATGCTTGATCCTGTCCCCGAGCCAAGGTGCACCTTGTGCTATCGACTACCTGTCCCTTCCTGCCATCAATCCCTGTGTAAGTCAGCCTTGTCTCGTTTGTCTGTGGTCTGTCTGGGATAAGATAAGATTGTATTTAAGTGCCAATCTCTTCTGTGTCTTTTACCTCACTCTACCTTGTAATCTACCCCTTTTCTCCACCACTAATTATATCCTCCTCCGGAGGTCTTGAGAACTGTACCCCTTGCGTCGTTTCATCTATCTCAGTCGTTGTGTCCTTTCCATCATTGATTTAGCGTAGCGCGATTTGGCCAACGTTCGAGTGGAATCGGGTGAGTTGGGGAAGAATCGGGGGAACTGTTAGGTCGCGGTGGACCATCCGCTCGGCCCATAATAACATCTAATCCGCGATCCGTAACAATATATTACACGGAAGAGAAGGATTTCTGGGATAAGTTCACAGGAATGCAGTGTTTTGTTAGCCTTTAAAGGCTTTGTGTTTGCCCGTCTTAAAACTGAATTTCACTTTTACCGAGAGACTTCTCGGGTTAATCACTTTGTTCAGAAATGGTGCAAAGCTGAAGTCCTGTGTAAGGTGGAGGGAGATGAACTTTTTTTGGTGCTATAATTAATATCTCATGTCTTTCTGTTCCTTGATTTAATTATTTTTGTTGACTGCTATTGTATTACTTGTTTTGCTTTTATACTTTTGTAATAAAAGACCCTAAAAGTCAAGTCAGTCTCTCTCTCAGTCTCTCTCTCCTCTCCTCTCTCCTCTCTTCTGTCCCATCCTCGATGTGGGTGGTCACTCCGGGGAGATCAATCAGCTGTCTCTGTGCCATGTGCTTGTTCAAGAGAACAGTCTGGGGGCTATACAACAACCAATTGGATCTTTACTACACTAGTTTTGAATGTTAATAATATTTTGTTTCCTTGATTAGTGTTAAATCAATAGTTAGTATTAAATATATATGAGCGAATACTTCCAAACAAATACTCGGACTAGATGTATACTTAGCCTAGGTTGTTTGTTTGTTTTTCTTTCTTTCTTTAGAATACAATACTTTTGAGTGCAAGCTTCTTTTGAGAGCAACGACGAGCTGTGATTCTTGTATTACTTTTTTGCAACTCCATATGCCTTTCTGCATGATCTCTGCGTGATCGTGTTTGTCTGTATTTTGTATTTTTCCACATTTCCCCCCTTACCCTGTTATTTCCCTTCTTCTCTCACTTTTTCTTTCCTTCTTACCTTATCTTTGGGTGCTCCAAATAATGACAATCTTCATCACAATTTAAAGATATTTCATGTTTATAAATTATTAGATGAATTATTGATGTCTTCCCGTTTCTTGGAATTTGATGAGTTTCAAATTTGTGATGCAAAATAACCGCCTTGGATAAAATTAATGTCAATTGAAAATCGTAAATTTGATGATGAGGTCGTGGTATCTTTTAATAATAATCAGGCTGAAGTTGATTATAACTTTGATGTGAATGATACAGTATCAAATACATCCATCCACTATCATACTAAGAATCATTTCTCGAAATGATTTATATCCCATGAACGAAATGTTTTCTCTTTAATACATGTAAACATAAGAAGTATCAGTAAAAATTTGGAAATTTGAGCCTGCTCTTAGAAAAAAAATAAACCTAAAAACTTTTGTGATTGGTCTTTCAGAGACACATCTCTATGATCAACCTTGTTCTCTTTTCGCATTGCCAGGATTTGAATTAATAACAAATAATAGGCTAACTAAAGGTGGTGGAGTTGCATGGTCCATTTCCTTAAATTATGATTTCAAGATACTTTGAGTTAAATTGTATGATGACCTGAGCACCATTAAAAAAGAAAAAAAAAAAAAAAAAAGGACTCCTCTTCTCGAAACGATTTTTATAGAAATGGTTAATCCTGGTTAAAAAGGAATATTCATCGATGTTAAATATCTACAGACCACCAGGCTTAAATCAAAATAAATTGGAAGAATTTCAAGTTCTATTATCAAATCCTATATTTACAAACAAACTGCTTTTTGATGGGTGTTTTTAATGGTGCATTTCTTTGTTGTAGCAAAAACCCTTTTTGGCAAGAGTTTTTGGACATAATATTGGCAACTTCATTTATTTCAATTACAGACTGACGAACAAGAATAGCTGAACAATCAGATTTAATCTCCCTCTAAATGTTTCGAAAATTTTACTTCCGAAGTTGACTGACTTCTGAAAATTTTAATAAAACAAGAATAAATACCTAAGTGTAATTGATTGGTTTGAGGTTTTAGTCCTGCAAGATAGTAATAAATCCTTTGATAAGTTTATGGAAACATTAACTCATATGATGAAACAATCCCTTTGTCGACACTGAAATCCTCAAATTATAGGAAAGTTCGAAGATCTCCATGGATCATCAAATCCTCGTTGAGATCAATGAGTAGAAAAAAAAGAAGTTATATTACAAGTAAAAATTAAACCCCATTGAACAAACGTGGCTTAAATACACCAATTATAAAAATGTACTTGAGGCTTTTAAGAAACATGAAAAGAGATGAAATCTCTAAGCAGATAAATGAGAATAAAAATGATATTAAGGGCACTTGGAAAATCATAAATGGAATTATGAATAAGAGTAAGAAAGATACTTCAGTAAAACAACTTAAGATAAATAATGTTCAAGTTGGGGATAAAAGTGTTATTGTTGAACATTTTAATGATTATTTTGTAGATAATGGACAAAATTTAGCCAGGAGTATTCCTGTTGCAGACAGAAGTTTTACTGATTTTCTTTTTGTGGTTAAGCATCCCAATATAAATTAATTATTTATTTTTCCAATTCGGGCAGCTTAAATTAAGGATATTGTAAATAATTTCAAAACCAAAAAGAGCGCAGGTCATGATGGAATGAATAATGTCCTGGTTAAACATATACTTCCTGAAATTATAGTTCCTTTAACACATATATTTAATTTGTTTCTGACATCTGGAGTTGTACCTGACAGAATGAAAATCGCCAAAATTGTTCCTATTCTTAACAAGGGCGACTCTCAAGAAGTTTGCAATTACCACCCAATTTCATTATGAACAATTTTCCCGAAAATTCTTGAAAAAAATAATGTATATTTGAGTGATTAATTACCTCCGCCACAAAAAATGCTTTCACCCCTGTCTGTCTGTTTGTGAAGAAAATATCTCAAAAATTTGTGGACAGATTCGGAGGAAATTTGGCAGAGATGTAGCGTATGTAACAAGGACGAAATGTTTAGATGTTGGTGAAGATCCGGATTCGGATCCGGCTACTAGAATTTTTTAAGTGATTCTTCACCATTGGGAGATAGGGCCAAAAACGATACATAGCAGGGTATCTCAAAAAGTTTTGGACGGTTGATTTTGATTAAATGTGAATATGTATTGTGATTTTCTGGTCTACTCTGGGATACAAAACGTAAACTGTTCACCTGGTGAAGGTATGCTTTCTACTGAGTGCCGTTCTGGTAAATCTAGTTCTGGTAATCTGGTTGATTTCTGTAAATCCTCCAATGTGTTGTCATTCATATTGTTTGCCGATGACTCAAATCTCTTTTTGAAGGCGGGATCGATGCATTCTAGTTGAAACAGCCAATATCCAACTAAAAGGTGTTTTTGATTGGATAACTGCAAATAAGCTCTCATTGAATTTAAATAAAACAACTACATTGTTTTTAGTAACACAATCTCTATGCTTCCGGACCCATTGTTATTCACAAAAAATGTTTATGGAAAGTACAGACCACTGTTACGTGGTCCCCTCGGTGAATACCTGGTCTCGGTGACCCCCGGACCGTGAGAGGAACTTCGCCAGAAAGCTGTATTATATATGCGCTTTCGCCACGCAATCCATATGAATTTCACCCAAGAGACAACTGATGTTCAAGGATATATTTCCAATGGTAATGATACCATACAATTTCAATGACACAACCACGGAGATTTTCCCCGAGCAATCAACAATACACAACCATCAACAATTCTCAATCCACAATCAATTCCCTATGATTAAGATGGCCATCTTATATATGTGTGTCCCGGTGAGTACTCACAACCCCCTTTTGGTCTCGGTCCCGCACAATGTCTCTGGGCCCCTCCTGACCAAGATGATGGTCGGCGTAGCCGCACTCGGGCGGTTGAACGAACCCCGGGTGGACGTGTTTCCACCGGGCAGGTATCGTACCGCTACCAGGCACCCCGGCTGCAGCCCCTCGTGGCCACGCGAAGCGGGTACGGGAAAGCAAGCCAAACCCCACGCCGCTTGCAAGGCATGTTAGGCCCCAACGGGCGACCCGTACGCGTCTGTTTTGACGGTGTCGCGAACGGCGCCAAACGCTGGGTCGGTGCACGGCCACCCGACAGTTTGACGTCCACCGGGCAGGTATCCGTCCCGGTAACTCCTCTCGCCAGACAGGCTCGGGAACGCCGCTTTTCCACACGGCTCAATCAATCCCCCCTTTCGTCGGAGCGGGGCGAGGAAGAAGAGAAGAATACCCGTCCTTTTTCCTCGTGTCTTTTTCTCTCCCGTTTTCCGGTCACTTCCGTTTCCGGCCACTATTTCAGAAGGGCTCCTGACCCTCCAACCACAACAACCCTTAATATAATACACACGGATAAGCAAAGACCTGAATGGTAATTCACATACATTCACATAAATATGTAACACTCCCCCCCTTCAAGAAAGAAAGTTTGAACCCAGCGAAAACTTTCTTTGCCGGCCAATTTGGAGAAACAAACCCGATAACTCAACCCCCCCACATTATCAGTTCCCCCCGGGCACCGTTATCACTTAAAAATAAAGCAACCAAAATTTCCCCACAACCCCTCCAGATTACTCCCTCTGGACTAAGCACCAGCAACGACATTGTCCCTGCCAAATCAAACTCCATCTCATGACCCTCTGACTTTGACCGTCAGTTTCTTGTGAATGAAGGTTAAGGGGTTGATCAAAGATCCAAAGTTAAGCAACTCGATAGCACTTTTTCCGGGAGGCCAAGCCGAGTATTCACTACATGGATGCCTTTAGGAACGCGGAGTTCACGGTTAGTCCGTGCAGGAAAGTTCTCTACAGGGGCGCCTTGAGGAACGTGGAGTTCACGGTTAGTCCGTGCATGAAAGTTCACTACATGGACGCCTTTAGGAACGGCGTTCACGGTTAATCCGTGTAGGAATCTTGGCTCGGCGGCTCCGCCGCATTCAGTGCTTCAACTTCTCCGAACTTCCCTAATAATTATGGTGGGACCGCTTGTCCCTGTAGTCCCATGAATAGCGGTCTCCTTCTCGGCCACTACTTTGACAATCCTTCCTTCGGGAGCTGCCGTAACTCAGGGAGCCTCAATAATAATATTGATTGCGGCCACCACCAAAACTACCGCCCAGTTGTCCTCTCCTGTAGACCTCTCGACGCCTACGAAATGCCTTCCCTACTGTTATCGTCCGACCCTCCAAATCCTTGCCATTCCAATTCTTCTCTGCCTCTCTGGCGTCTTTTGTGCTGGCAAACGTGACAAAGCCGAACCCTCTTGACTGTTGCGTTTCCCAGTCTCTTACCAACCGCACTTCCACCAGCGGCCCATATCTGTTGAAGACAGAGGTCAGAACTTCTTCCTCTGTTTTGAAGTTCAGTCCCCCTACAAATAACTTGGCACTTTTGTCGCCATCCCGAGCTGGTGTGGTGTTATTTTCCCTGCTGGGCTCTTTACCAACCCTCCGGTTACCATAAACTTGACCCCCGGCCAAATCATTCCCGATAACCACAGATACACCCTCTACAGGAAGCGTGGCTTGTAAACCGACGGTGACCGGTCCTGACACCAAATCGGACTCCAAATGGATGACATGAAGGGGAGCACTAACACCGCCCCCGATCCCCTGTAAACGAACACTATCCCCCGTTGCCGTCTCCTCGGACCATGGCAAAATGCCTTCAAGCATTAAAGATTGATGTGCCCCTGTGTCCCTCAATATCCTAACCGGTTTCCGGTTAGTCGAGGCTCCATCCCGTGACACAAACCCCTCTGAAATAAATGGTTGGTAACCCTTTTGATGGCGATTTCTCACAATGGCCATTGCATTTGGAGTCGTAATAGTCGGACTCCGCTCTGGGTCTTCCCTTTTCCGGAGGTAACATTGGGACATCAAGTGTCCAGTTTTATGGCAAAAAGCACAAGTAGGCCCGGGGGAGAACCTCGGGGTCGGCCTTGAGCCCCCCGAAAAATAAGTTTGTCTTGGGTCCGTAGCCCTCTGATTTCTAACAGTTGGGGTATCATAGTTGTCCCCATAATCATCTCGAGGTCGCCGCCATGTATTGTCGTTCTCCGCACCTGCTGTTCCCCACCAGCACACTTTGCACGAGTATGGTCCAGGCCTCCTCCGGCCAGTTTAATTGTCGAGCCACTTTCTCAAAGTGTGGAAAAAATCTCGCGACTTCCTTTTCACTGAACGGTGGAACCAGCCTCACATGTCTGCCCACATCCCAGGTTTTCTGGTAAGGTGTCGACCCCGTCAGCAAGGGTGGTGCCTCTCCCCGTTCTCTCATTAACTCCAGCTCCTTGAATTTAATTTCTTGCTGAAGCTCCATGTCACGTTCCTTTAATTCCCTTTCCGCTTTTCTCTCCTCTGCTTCGAGTTCCCTTGTTTTCATCCTTTCTAACCTTTCCTGGAGTTCTCGTTCCCCTCTCCTTTCTTCTTCTGCTCTTTCCTTTTCTGCTTTCCTTTCTTCTTCTTTTAACCTTTCCTGGAGTTCTCGTTCCACTCTCCTTTCCTCTGCTTGTTTCTCTTCTCTCCTCTCTTCTGCTTTCCTTTCTTCTTCTTTGATCCGTTCCTGGCTCCGTAATTGCAACTCCAGTTTCCGGAGCTCAACGTCTTCTGGTTCTTCGGGTAGCCACTCCCAGGCTAACTCGTCCCATGTTCCTAATCCCACCATAGATTGTATCACCGTGGCCTGCAACTCTGCCTTCCTCAAATTAGTTCGGACCTCCAAGTTAAAATGTTTGGCCAATTTCAAGAGGTCCGACTTTAGCAACGCTCGGAACTGTGCCTCACTCGGGGTTACCCCAAAGTTCTGTGCCACAAACGCCATGGTGTCTATCGTTAACACCTGTTAACCTTCACCCAAGACTTTACCCCAATTTCTCAAATTTTTTTACCAATTAATAATTAATTAATAAATTTTAATTAATAAAATATTATTATTTTATTATGTTATACAATTTTAGATCCCGGACGTAGACCCAATTGCGAAACCGCAAATCGTAATTTGGACGAGCCCCCAATTCTGTTACGTGGTCCCCTCGGTGAATACCTGGTCTCGGTGACCCCCGGACCGTGAGAGGAACTTCGCCAGAAAGCTGTATTATATATGCGCTTTCGCCACGCAATCCATATGAATTTCACCCAAGAGACAACTGATGTTCAAGGATATATTTCCAACGGTAATGATACCATACAATTTCAATGACACAACCACGGAGATTTTCCCCGAGCAATCAACAATACACAACCATCAACAATTCTCAATCCACAATCAATTCCCTATGATTAAGATGGCCATCTTATATATGTGTGTCCCGGTGAGTACTCACAACCCCCTATTGGTCTCGGTCCCGCACAATGTCTCTGGGCCCCTCCTGACCAAGATGATGGTCGGCGTAGCCGCACTCGGGCGGTTGAACGAACCCCGGGTGGACGTGTTTCCACCGGGCAGGTATCGTACCGCTACCAGGCACCCCGGCTGCAGCCCCTCGTGGCCACGCGAAGCGGGTACGGGAAAGCAAGCCAAACCCCACGCCGCTTGCAAGGCGTGTTAGGCCCCAACGGGCGACCCGTACGCGTCTGTTTTGACGGTGTCGCGAACGGCGCCAAACGCTGGGTCGGTGCACGGCCACCCGACAGTTTGACGTCCACCGGGCAGGTATCCGTCCCGGTAACTCCTCTCGCCAGACAGGCTCGGGAACGCCGCTTTTCCACACGGCTCAATCAATCCCCCCCTTTCGTCGGAGCGGGGCGAGGAAGAAGAGAAGAATACCCGTCCTTTTTCCTCGTGTCTTTTTCTCTCCCGTTTTCCGGTCACTTCCGTTTCCGGCCACTATTTCAGAAGGGCTCCTGACCCTCCAACCACAACAACCCTTAATATAATACACACGGATAAGCAAAGACCTGAATGGTAATTCACATACATTCACATAAATATGTAACACCACCACAAAAGTTCCTTTCACAAAGCTCAGAACAAGTGTGTGTCTACCCTCAGGAGGGCCAGGAAACACTGTAGTACATGGTGTTGTGTCATTGTAGTGAAAAATTTTCTACACTAGTGCAACCAATGTTTTTTGGAATCCTTATACCCTAGGCAATAAGACCTGAGTTGGTTCCATTTTTTTCAATGGCGTCTTTGAAAGTCAATTTTTTGAAAGTCAAAATGGCCGTCATTTTTTGCAATTTTGTATGTATCTTTTCACATAAAACACTTTGATTAACCATTTTTTCTGGCATTTTTGTCATTCCTTGTACAGGTGATGGTACACAATATCTCTAGCAAGTAAATCACCAGAAATTATCACATCACCTAGGTTTACCTGCCAAGTCTTGTTTCCACTCTTATTGACAATATCTGTGAAATGCGAGCCTCTACTATAACTAGTACAAGGATGGAGAACCTCATTAGTATCTTTCTGGCAAAAGAAACATTTATCTCTGAAGAATGAGTCACTTTTGCTTTGAGATCTTGTAACTGTTGACACAGTTGTTGCTGAAGTTGACGGTGCTGCTCGGTTTTGAGGATTCGACGGTCGTCCCCTCTTGCGGTTCGTCAGATTTGAAATATTCTTTGATTCACAAGATTTACTAAAGTTCACTTCATCACGTTTGATATGAGCACGATTTGTCACTGCCTTGTAACATTGCTTGTGCCATGTAGCCTTTTTTTCTTTAAGTACTACTGAAGAAACATCACAGTCTCTTACTAGCTGACGCAAAGCTTAAGTTGCCAAGTTGCACTCTTTTGTGTAAGCTGCTAAGAAATGTTTCATATGAAGCACATTTGAAATTGGCATGAGCAACGTCAACCAAAGGTTCAGGAGTTCTCTCTTGGCAGAAAACACAAAGTTCGTAACTTGTGCATTGCTTCTTAGAAGGCGGCTCTTTAAACGATGACATTATGCGGCGGTGAAGCTGAAATCCAACTTGTCTATGAATACCTGTAAGATAAAAAAGAATAGAGCAAATGTTCATATTTCTTTCATTATTGTAATTATAGTTATCGATGTGTAGTTTAAGGCTGTAGAAATTAGAATACATACAAAATTGCAAAAAACGGCGGCCATTTTGAAATTCAAAATGGCCGCCGAAGACGCCATTGGAAAAAATGGAACCAACTCAGGTCTTGTTGCCAAGGGTATATAGATGCAAAAAAACATTGGTTCCACTAGTGTAGCAAATTTTGCACTTACATATAATAATTCTACATAACACCATGTACTACTACTATCTCTACTCTCAAGACTGAAATCTCAAACCTGTCTTCCTCCTCCAGAACTCTCTCAAACCCGTCGGGTCAAATCTGTTTCTGGTGTTTGTTCCCCCTCCATCCCCTCCCTTACCTCAAATGGCTACACAGCTGACACCACATGTGATAAAGCTGAATGCCTCAACTCTGTGTTTGCCTCAAAATCTTGTGTCCCAAACCCATCTGTCTGTACCCAACATACCCAGTCGAACCCAACTGATCCTGGAATGTGTGTCCTTCTCTCCTGACAATGTGGAGAAGTTTCTGTCAAACCTCGCGTCTTATTCTGCAACTGCACCAGACTGCATCAGCCCACGGGTCATAAAATCCTGTTCAGCTGCACCCTCTTCACCCTCTCTTTTGCTCAAGGTCATCTGCCATCTGCTTGGAAATCAGCCAACATCACTGCTTTGCACAAAAAAGGTGCAAAAACAGATCCTAGCAACTACAGACCAATCAGCCTTCTCCCAATTATCAGCAAAGTCATGGAATCCATCAATGCTTCGGATATCAAATCCTTCCTCTTCTCCAATGGCTTGATCTCTGATCATCAATTTGGATTCAGACCAGGTCACTCTACTCTGGACATGCTGCTTCTGCTGTCTCAACAATGGATGGAGGTCCTCAATGCCAAACAGGAAATCAGAGCTGTCTCTCTTGAGTATCACGTGCCTTCAATACAGTCTAGCACCCCGCCCTGCTCACCAAACTCTCCTCGTATGGTATGCATGGAAACCTCCACGTATGGCTTGCAGACTCCCTCATTGGTCGCAGTCAATGTGTGGCCCTGAATGGAATTCTCTCTTCTCCCCTTCCTGTTCAGGCTGGAGTTCCTCAAGGCAGTGTTCTGGGCCCTGTGCTTTTTCTGGTCTCATTAATGATCTCTCTGACTCTCTGGAAAATCCTCTCTATATCTTTGCTGATGACTCCACTCTCTGCCGCTCCATATCTCAACCCTCATATCGGCAGTCTGCAGCCTCCTCACTCTCTGCAGACCTGGACAAAATCACAAACTGGTCAAACAAGTGGAACATGTCTTTCAATCCTGACAAATCTCACACTTACTATGTCTCTCTGAAAACACTGTCTGGACAACCCTCCCATCTACTTTCTGAACAATCCTCTTGAAGAAGTTCTGTCACTCAAGCTTTTGGGTCTCACTATCTGCCATGATCTTTCCTGGGAAAACCACATTTCCAAGCTGGCCTCCAAAGCCATTCGCCGACTGGGCATCCTCCGTCGTGCGAAGTCCTTTCTTGGCATACCTGAGCTCCTCACCACATACAAGGCTTTCATCCGCAGCTCAATGGAATACTACTCTCCCCTCTGGGCTGGTGCTCCTGCCTCACACCTAGCTTGGCTTCATGCAGTTGAAACCAAAGCGTTCAGAATCATTGGAATCTCCCGTGATGAAGCTGATTCTGAGGGCTTTTCTCTCTCTCACCGCAGGCAGGTTGGTGGTGTTTCTGTCTTCTACCAACTCCTTGCTCCCCCAGTTCTGTCTGTGTTCTGTCCCCCAAATATTCCTGCAGGAACCAAGATGGTGGTCTTTCCTTCTTCTACCAACTCCTCTCCGGCCTTGCCCCCCCACCCCCCCCCAGCTCTCTCTGGGCTCTGTCCCCCAAATATTCCAGCAGGTCGCACAAGATCTGCCTGCAACCATCTTGTGGTTAAACTGCCAAAATCAAGACTCTCTGCTCACCTTCACTCCTTCATTCCTCTTTTCTCCCGCCTCTGGAACAAACTCCCTCACTCACTTCAATCCCACTCCTCCCTCCAGGTCTTTAAAACAGCTGTTCACCACCATCTCTTATCTTCCCCCATCCAAACCTTGATCTTTTCTACCCCCGCTAATTTCACCCCAAATCCACTTTTTGAAATACCAACTTCTGTCCTGGAAGTCCTTGGTGTCCTTGTGTTTTATACTTCTCACCCCCCCCCCCCCCTTCCCACGCCTCCCCCCACCCAAGCCTTCTCCCTCCCACACATCTCCCGATGTCCCTGCTCTCAAATGTTGTGTTTGTGTGCTTCCCCTTCTCTCCCCATCTTGTCTACCGCTCCCTCTTTTTATATATTTTGTTTGTCTGTTTGATTTGTTTGTGAAATAAATGTTAGCTCTTTCACGAGCCTCGATTCTGTATACAAAAAAAAAAAAAAAAAAAAAAAAAGATCTGTCAGCAAGTTGTTAGGAAAAATCAATTTTTCTAGGAAAATCAAGACTCTCTGTTCACCTTCACTCCTTCATTCCCTCTTTTCTCCCACCTCTGGAACAAACTCCCACACTCTCTTCAATCCCTCTCATCCCTCCAGCTCTTTAAACAGCTGTTCATCACCATCTCTTATCTTCCCCATCCAAAGCCTTTATTTTCTACCCCTGTTAAAACACCCCAAATCCACCTCTTTAAATCCACAACTTCTTTCCTGAAATTCCTCGAAGTATTCATTTGCTTTATACCGTGTACCCCTCCCTCCTCCCCCAGCCCTCCGCCTTCCACAGATCTACCGACGTTCGTTCTCTATTGTTGCTGTGCTTGTGTACTTCCCTCTCTCTCCCCCTCTTGTCTCCCGCTCCCTTCGATGTATGTTTTATGTCTCGGTGCATGTTTTCTTGTTTAATGTGTTAGCTCCTACAAGAGCCGCGATGCTGTATCCAAAGACAAAAAAAGAAAAAAAAGAAAACACATTTCTTGGTGTTGTAATTGATGAAAATTTGGCATGGACAATGTATGCGAATCATAACTTATGGAAAAATATTTATAGGAGCGTTTCCATTGAATTTTTTTTTTAATCAAAAGAAAAAATTGAAAATAAAAGTGAATTTTTTTTCTAGAACTCAGTGATTGACCATCATTAATAATTTTTTTTAATTCCCAAAATAAATACTTTAATTATATTGTAATCTGATCTTGTCTCAACTGAATTATTGTTTACTTGTTTGGTGAATTTCCTGAAAACTTCAGATATATAGGATTTTAATTATTAAAAAAAAAAAGTTAGGAGATTTATTTGTAACAAATGTTATCGATCTCATACAAACTATTTATTTATTTCTTGAAAACATTTTAAAAGGTAAACGAATTGTACTTGCATCAGTTGGGAACCCTTGTGTTCCAGCTAGCTGCTAGATAGACACGAATTGCCAAATAACTTTGTGCAATTGTTTACCAAAAAATATCAAGTCACACGTTACGCTACAAGACAAACCAGGTTGCTCCACCTTCCACGAGTTAGAACAAATTCTGCAAAGAAAAGGTTAGTTTTTGTGGGACCCAAATTTTGGAATTCATTCGTCTTGAACCTACAATCAACTCCCGGCCTTTATTCATTAAAACGTGAATTGAAATTAGTGCTATTGAATAAACTAGGGCATGCCCGTACTATATCTATATCTAAAATTATATCCCCCCCTCTATTTACATGAAATGGTTTGGTTCATGAAATGTTTTGGTCCATTCGCAACGCCAAAGCGAACGGCGAACGCTTTACATGAAATGGTTTGGTTCATGAAATGTTTTGGTCCATTCGCAACGCCAAAGCGAACGGCGAACGGCTTGCGAGTACAGTGACAATCCCCCCGGGGTTTTAATTAGTTTTAAAACATCGTTTAACGCCAACATAGTTTGCCGACGGGAAATAAATGAATACGCTCTCAAATGTGCCATCCGAGGCAGAGTGTGTTCGCCACGTTCGGCACACGCGATAGCTCGCTGCTCTCTGATTGGTTGAATCGTTTTTTGGACATAGCTCGGTAAGTAATTGTCCGATTAATATGAAACCTTGAAAAGGCACATCCTCGGGTCCCCAGCAATATACCTGGCAAGTTTCAAGTATATCGGACCCGTGGTTGTCGAGAAACAGCGGTCACAGACAAACAAACAAACGTACAAACAAACAAACACACAGAGATTACTGGAATTATAGATAGATAGATATAGAGTTGACACAGATAATCTTATTCTGTTCATTAGTATTCCAAGCAGGATAATTTGAAGATAATGGTGAAATTTATGTTAGCATTTCCTGGTACCTTCTCCACTTTCCCAATCTTTCTCCCTCTTCTCCCTTCTGTATTCCTTCTTCTTCTTTCACTCTAATTCTGTGTTCAAATAAGTCCAAGTGTATGCAACACATGTATATATTTCACTTATATGTGTAAAATGAGGATCTTTATGATGCAAGCCTCACTTTTAACATAGAATCCTCCACATCACTTAATAGTGTGTGTGTGTGTGTGTGTGTGTGTGTGTGTGTGTGTGTGTGTGTGTGTGTGTGTGTGTGTGTGTGTGTGTGTGTGTGTGTGTATATGTGTGTGTGTGTGTGCCATAACTTCTTTTTTTTTTACCATTTGAGTTTTGTCATAAAATTTTCACCAAAACCTTATTATGAGACTATGGAGAAGGCAAATTAATAATTTGGTCAAAAGGTCAAAGGTCAGCGTCACATAATCGTCAAATTTTATCCAATTGACCTGAAATTTCAATTTGAGTTTTGTCATCAAATTTGCACCAAAACTTTATTATGAGACCATGGAGAAGGCAAATTAATAATTTGGTCAAAAGGTCAAAGGTCAGCATCACAAAATCGTCAAATTTTATCCAATTGACCTGAAATTCCAATTTGAGTTTTGTCATCAAATTTTCACCAAAACTTTATTATGAGACTATGGAGAAGGCAAATTAATAATTTGGTCAAAAGGTCAAAGGTCAGCATCACAAAATCGTCAAATTTTATCCAATTGACCTGAAATTCCAATTTGAGTTTTGTCATCAAATTTGCACCAAAACTTTATTATGAGACTATGGAGAAGGCAAATTAATAATTTGGTCAAAAGGTCAAAGGTCAGCATCACAAAATCGTCAAATTGTATCCAATTGACCTGAAATTTCAATTTGTTTTGTCATCAAATTTGCACCAAAACTTTATGAGACCATGGAGAAGGCAAATTAATAATTTGGTCAAAAGGTCAAAGGTCAGCGTCACAAAATCGTCAAATTTTATCCAATTTACCTGAAATTTCAATTTGAGTTTTGTCATCAAATTTGCACCAAAACTTTATTATGAGACTATGGAGAAGGCAAATTAATAATTTGGTCAAAAGGTCAAAGGTCAGCATCACAAAATTGTCAAATTTTATCCAATTGACCTGAAATTCCAATTTGAGTTTTGTCATTAAATTTTCACCAAAACTTTATTATGAGACTATGGAGAAGGCAAATTAATAATTTGGTCAAAAGGTCAAAGGTCAGCGTCACAAAATCGTCAAATTTTATCCAATTGACCTGAAATTTCAATTTGAGTTTTGTCATCAAATTTGCACCAAAACTTTATTATGAGACTATTGAGAAGGCAAATTAATAATTTGGTCAAAAGGTCAAAGGTCAGCGTCACAAAATCGTCAAATTTTAGCCAATTGACCTGAAATTTCAATTTGAGTTTTGTCATCAAATTTGCACCAAAACTTTATTATGAGACCATGGAGAAGGCAAATTAATAATTTGGTCAAAAGGTCAAAGGTCAGCGTCACAAAATCGTCAAATTTTATCCAATTGACCTGAAATTTCAATTTGAGTTTTGTCATCAAATTTGCACCAAAACTTTATTATGAGACTATGGAGAAGGCAAATTAATAATTTGGTCAAAAGGTCAAAGGTCAGCATCACAAAATCGTCAATTTTTATCCAATTGACCTTAAATTTCAATTTGTCATTTGAGTTTTGTCATCAAATTTTCACCAAAACTTTATTATGAGACCATGGAGAAGGAAAATTAATGATTTGGTCAAAAGGTCAAAGGTCAGCATCACAAAATCGTTAATTTTTATGCAATTGACCTGAAATTAAGAATTTGCATATTGGGTCACTGAATTGGTTCACCAATCAAACACACAAGCTGATTGTTTTTTTTTTTTAGATCAAAAGGTCAAAGGTCAAGGCTGCATAAAATCACCAATTCTCACCCAAATGACCTGAAAATTAAATAATTTGCATATCGGGTCACAGAATTGGTTCACCAATCAAAAGCTAGGGGTCGATTGGGTTTTTGTTTTTTTATAGATAAAAAGGTTAAAGGTCAAGGTTGCATAAAATCGTCAATTTTCATTTTGTATTTTTTTTTGAACGTTTCATTATTTTGAGCATATGGAAGAAGAAGAAGAAGACGTCATAATACAATCAGACGCCAACGGGCGTTGCATTTTCCGATTCTTTCTAGTTTTGTATTTTATTAATAATTCTGGAAATAAACTTAATACTTTTGAGCCTGGCAGATCGAGGGATGTGCTCTACTGAGGGCCATTCTAATTGTTCTCGCGTTCGACCCGGTAAGTTTCATTCATTACGTATTGCACGCAACGTACCTGTGGCTGCTGGTTGCATCATTTCTAGGAAAGTGCGGCTGTGTCGCTGATGCAGTGCCCCTTGTGGGTGAGAGTACAGGAGTGTGGAATTTGTTCGAGGAGCCTGCGATGTCCCATTTCTTTCTTCGTGAAGAACACAGTTGGTTCTTTAACGTCCACCAACGAGTAGCGAAACACCTGGATGACCGACAGTTCATACCTGGAGCGACTTTCGATCCCGAGCTAAACAGCTCAGTCTCAGTACGTACCTGCCTGACCAAAACACACCAATACTGGGGGAATTAGCCCGTTCCTTCAGGACGGATTTTCGCTGCTATATTCAATCTCCAGCAGGATTTGGTGGTGCTTGGATTGGAATGAAGACAATGATAGACCAATGGCTTCCATCACAAGAATTTACTAAATCATGTCTGCCAAACGCAGACAAGTCCCACCCACTGTGTTGTTGTTGAGTTGATAAATCTGTGGTGTCAGGGAAGCTTTGGGAAGGATTGCACATGATTGGCTGGAATGTTTGCGATGGGAAGAGGGAGGGGATGGGGAGGTTGCGTAGATCTATTGATCATTTCTCGGGAGTATAAAAGTGACGTGGATGTGGATCAACAACAGATGTGGTGCTACCAGGGCAGGGTGAGTGTCAGGTGCTCTGTTCTAACCTCCACCGTCCACACACCTCCCACCATCTACACACCACACCCATCCACACACCTCGCACCATCTACACACCTCACCCATCTACACACGTCGCACCATCCACACACCTCGCACCATCTACACACCTCACCCATCCACACACCTCACCCATCCACACACCTCACCCATCCACACACCTCACCCATCCACACACCTCACCCATCCACACACCTCGCACCATCCACACACCTCGCACCATCCACACACCTCACCCATCCACACATTTTACCCCAACAACATACCCCACGCACTCTTTTACACCCCTAGACCCTTTTACACCACTAGACCCTTTAACACCCCTCTAGACCCTTTTAGTTTTACACTCCGTAGAACCTCTTACACCCCCTAGATCCTTTTACACCCCTCTAGACCCTTTTAGTTTTACACACCGTAGAACCTCTTACACCCCCTCGACCCTCTCCACCTTTGTCAAAAGTCTCATTTTCAATTCTGCATTATTGTGTATAGTAGTTTGTATTTAAATGAGTGAAATCCTGATGTCATCACCGGAGATCACATGCAGTTATCGTAACTAATATGGATTCATGACTTGGTTACATTTCCTATCTGTAGACCTTTGGCATAAAACATGTGTGTGAACTTCTCCGTCAGTTTGTTTATAGTGTAGAAGTTGAACCAATAAATCGATGCAAACATGGCTGGCAGGATCGATTAGAGGTGCAGCACTCGCTTTTGAGCTGTCCAGACTATGGCTATGAGTTCCAAACTCCTCCCAGCTATAAACTACCGTCCTGGTGTTTCGCAGGTATGTGAGTCACGGATGTGTGATGTGTGTCCCTCGGCTGGACCGTGGACGTTAAACTGGGCGTCCCATCTGTCAGTACTAGTTAGTGGATGTTAAAGATCCCACGGTGGCCGTGATGAGTGATGACCGATGAGGTACGATGGCCGAGGAGGTGCGTGCGATGATGGATGTGATGCGATGGCCGATGAGGTGAGTGCGATGATGGATGTGATGCGTGTGATGAGGTGCGATGACCGACGAGGTGTGTGCGATGAAATGATGATGCGTGTGATTGCCGACGAGGTGCATGCGATGATGGATGTGATGCGATGGCCGATGAGGTGCGTGCGATGATGCCGATGGATGTGATGCGTGTGATGAGGTGCGATGATCTACGAGGTGCGTGCGATGATGGATGTGATGCATGTGATGCGTGTGACGCGGTGCGATGGCCGACGAGGTGTGTGCGATGATGGATGTGGTGTGTGTGTGATGAGGTGTGATGGCCGATGAGGTGCAATGACTGATGGGGTGCGTGTGATGAGGTGTGACGACCGACGAGGTGCGTGTGATGAGGTGTGATGGCCGATGAGGTGCAATGACTGATGGGGGTGCGTGTGATGCGGTGCGATGGCCGACGAGGTGCGTGCGATGATGGATGTGATGTGATGCGATAGCCGATGAGGTGCGTGTGATGATGGATGTGATGCGATGATGGATGTGATGCGTGTGATGCGGTGCGATGACCGACGAGGTGTGTGTGATGATGGATGTGCGTGTGTTGAGGTGTGATGGCCGATGAGGTGCGTGGGATGATGGATGTGATGCGTGTGATGGCCGATGAGGTGCAATGACTGATGGGGCGCGTGTGATGAGGTGCGATGACCGACGAGGTGCAATGACTGATGGGGCGCGTGTGATGAGGTGCGATGACCGACGAGGTGTGTGCGATGAAATGATGATGCGTGTGATGGCCGACGAGGTGCATGCGATGATGGATGTGATGCGTGTGATGCGGTGCGATAGCCGACGAGGTGTGTGCGATGATGGATGTGGTGTGTGTGATGAGGTGTGATGGCCGATGAGGTGCAATGACTGATGGGGTGCGTGTGATGAGGTGTGACGACCGACGAGGTGCGTGTGATGAGGTGTGATGGCCGATGAGGTGTGTGCGATGAAATGATGATGCGTGTGATGGCCGACAAGGTGCGTGCGATGATGGATGTGGTGCGTGTGATGCGGTGCGATGGCCGACGAGGTGCAATGACTGATGGGGCGCGTGTGATGAGGTGCGATGACCGACGAGGTGTGTGCGATGAAATGATGATGCGTGTGATGGCCGACGAGGTGCGTGCGATGATGGATGTGATGCGTGTGATGCGGTGCGATGGCCGACGAGGTGCGTGCGATGATGGATGTGGTGCGTGTGATGCGGTGCGATGGCCGACGAGGTTCGTGCGATGATGGATGTGGTGCGTGTGATGCGGTGCGATGGCCGACGAGGTGCGTGCGATGATGGATGTGGTGCGTGTGATGCGGTGCGATGGCCGACGAGGTGCGTGCGATGATGGATGTGATGCGTGTGATGCGTGTGATGCGGTGCGATGGCCGACGAGGTTCGTGCGATGATGGATGTGGTGCGTGTGATGCGGTGCGATGGCCGACGAGGTGCGTGCGATTATGGATGTGGTGCGTGTGATGGCCGATGAGGTGCAATGACTGATGGGGCACGTGTGATGAGGTGCGATGACCGACGAGGTGCATGCGATGAGGTGCGATGACCGATGAGGTGCAATGACTGATGGGGCACGTGTGATGAGGTGCGATGACCGACGAGGTGCGTGCGATGATGGATGTGGTGCGTGTGATGCGGTGCGATGGCCGACGAGGTGCGTGCGATGATGGATGTGGTGCGTGTGATGGCCGATGAGGTGCAATGACTGATGGGGCGCGTGTGATGTGGTGCGATGACCGACGAGGTGCATGTGATGAGCTGCGATGACCGATGAGGTGCAATGACTGATGGGGCGCGTGTGATGAGGTGCGATGACCGACGAGGTGCATGCGATGAGGTGTGATGGCCGATGAGGTGCAATGACCGATGATTGTGGTTGCTATCTGGACATCAGCTTCTACACTCTAAACGAAATGAGCAGCACGTTCACATGTTTCATGTATGAAGGGTAACCAATTAATTTGTAGACCCTTTATCGTTGTCGTAGTCTAATGACGTCACCATGAGTATAATTAAGCCATTTAAGCAGTTCATTGCCTCACCAAGCTAGTTGGTGTCGTCTCCAACCAACCAAAGTGACTGCACCATTGGACGGTCGATATTGAAGGTGAGTGGACTCAGTTGGACTGATTTGTAATACAACAACAACATGCATTTTAAGGCAATTTTCCCCGCGAGAGCGGGGGTTAGCCTTGCGGTCCCCATGACAATCTTCTCCATTTTGCACTATTTTCTGCATCTCTCCTTGTTAACCCCCTTGCCCGCATTTCTTCTTCCACCATCTTTAGCCAAGTCTTTCTCGGTCTTCCCCGTCCTCTACTTCCTTCTACATTAACTTCCATCACTCTTCTCAACCACACTTTCATCCTTCCTCAATACATGACCAAACCATCTCAACCTGTTCCTCTTCACAGCATCAATCACAGGCAATATTCCCATCATCTTTCGCAATTCATCATTTGTCCTCCTCTCTCTCAACGATACTCCGCACATCCATCGAACCATTCGCATTTCCACCCTTTCCAGCCTTCGTTGCTGCTCTACGTTCATTACCCATGTCTCGCTCCCATAAATCATAACACTTCTCACACATGCAGCATACACCTTTCCCTTCAGCTTCAGCGACACTCTCCTCCTCATCAGCACGCCACTCAGTTCCCGAAACTTCTTCCATGCACATCTCACTCGAGCAACCGTTGCCGAGTCTGATCCACCTTCTCCATTCAGCACGTCTCCGAGGTAGCAAAATGTTTTCACACCTTCCAGCTTCACGCCATCTCCAAGATCCAACTCAACATTTCCTCCATCTGCAGCTCCCTCTGCGCACACCTTACATTTGAATGTAGCTGCCACACTGGTTAATGACCCTCTCAGACCACTACATTTTTGATGAACCCACTCAGCGCACATTGTACACTGAATGGAGTTCACTCCGACACCCTTCCTGCACACAGCACACGGCCACTTCCCAGTTCTTTCCACCTCACCACATGCTTTACCACTTGCCATCACCTTTGTCTTTCCGATATTCACCTTCAGACCTTTTGTCTCCATACATTCCTTCCACTTGTTCATCTTTTCCTTCAGTCCATCCATACTTTCCGCAATCAACACCACATCATCTGCATACAACAACTCCCATGGTAAACCCTCCTTTACGTTCTGAGCCATCACCTCCATCACAGCTACAAATAGTAGTGGACTTAGTACCGACCCCTGATGCACTCCCACCTTCACCTCAAATTCACCACTGTTCCCGTCCTTCGTCCTTACAGCTGTGCGTGCTCTTTTGTACATTGCCATCACTACTCTGATCAACCATTCCTCCACTCATAACTTCCTCAATGCCCATGTCAATACTTTGCGTGGAACCCTATCGAATGCTTTCTCCAGATCAACAAACCCAAAAAACAACTTCTTCCTCTTATCCATGTACTTCTCCTGCAACTGCCTCACAATGAAAAGCGCATCCGTCGTTCCTCTTCCTGGCATAAATCCAAACTGCATTTCGTCGATCTTCACTTTCTTCCTTATCCTCCTTTCCAACACCCTTTCCAATACCTTCATTCCATGCTCCAATAACTTTATCGCTCGGTACGAGCCACACTGCAGAGGGTCACCTTTCCCCTTGTATAGAGGGACAAGGGTACTCAGTTCCCAATCCACTGGAATGCAGCCTTCTTTCACCGCAAGATTACAGATCTCTGTCATTCTCTTCACACCCCAACTTCCTGCTGCCTTCAACATATCTCCCACAACTCCCGTCGGCCCTCCTGCTTTTCCACTCTTCATTGCTTTTATCGCTTCCTCAACTTCCTTCTCAGTTATCTTCTCTGCCGGTCCTAAAACTGGGTTACTCTCTATGTTGCCATCCCATTCATTCTCTGTATTCAACAGCATTTCCATATATCTTTTCCATCTTCCTTTAATTCCATCTGGGTCGACAACGATTTGTCCCACTTCATCCTTCAAGCAACTCACCCCCATCACATCACACCTCTCTTTCGCTATGTGCTTTGCAATCCTGAATACTGCTTTCTGACCCTCTTCCGAATCCAAGCGTTCTCCGAACATTTTCCTACATGCCTCCTGCGCCTTTGCTACCTCTTTCTTTGCAGCCTTCCTGGCTGCCTTATAACTTTCATGCTCTGCTGTTTCTGCTCCCGTACCCTTCGCCTTCTGCCACTCCTTGAACTTCTTCCTCTTCTCGTCAATCCTCTTTCCAACTTCAACATCCCACCACCATGTTTCCGAGTGCCTCGGTGGTCCTTTTGTCCATCCACATACCTCACCAACGGCTCCCAACAGACTAGCTTTCATTGACATCCAACCACTTTCAAGCTCAACCACATCATCCTCTACCCTACTCAGCCTCTCTTTTAATGCCTCCCTTACTGTCACCTCTTTCAACCTCCATACCTTCATTCTCGGTTGGTACTTCACCCGCCGAGCTCTCCTCGCACCTTTCACCCTTATGTCGCAGACAACCAAGTGGTGCTGTGAAACAGCCTCCTCCCCCGGGATCACCTTTGTGTCCCGGAGGTGCCCCCTATCTCGCCTACGCACCATCAGGTAGTCAACGGTTGACGTCGTCCCACCTGACGTGTATGTAACAAGCTTATTGTCCTCTTTCTGGAACTGAGTATTACAAATCAACAAATCAGCTCCATCAGCAAACTCCAAAATCCTTTCACCTTCTCCATTTCTCACACCATATCCGTAACCCCCATGAACTCCCTCAAAACCGTCCATACTCCTTCCCACATGTCCATTTAGGTCTCCTCCCACCACAACAACTTCCTCATCTTTCACGTTTTCCATCAGCTTCTCTATCGCACACCAGAACTTGTCCTTCTCTTCATCGCTTCGACCAACCTGCGGAGCATATCCCGAGATGACGTTCACCAAGAGCTTTCCAATCATCATTTTCACCATCATCAACCTATCACTCACTCTAGTCACACTCACCACACTGTCTACAAACTCCTCAGAAAACAGGACACCAACACCATTCACGCCCTCCGGGCACCCTTGCCACACAAACTTGTATTTCTGTCCCTGCCTACCCTTCACCATTCTCACACCACTTCCCTTCCATCTCGTCTCTTGCACACAACATATGTCCACTCTTCTTCTGACCAATACTTCCACCACTTCTCCTGATCTCCCTGTCATTGTCCCTACATTCCATGTCCCAAACCTCAGAAACCGATCTCCACTTCGGGCTGTACCCTGCCCATATGTACTTGTGATTGTCATGGTTCTCTTTTTGAGGCAATGTTTTCATGGCCGGATGCCCTTCCTGACGCCAACCCTCTTAGTCGTCTCTTACGACACGCAGGGATACGGTGTACCTATTCTGACCAGGGTACACACTGGGAAACGTTTAAAACATGTAAATTCTGGGGGGGGGGGGGGGGGGGCGTCAGCATCACGGCTGCGGTTTAAACATATTCCAACAATATCCAAACAGAACCATGAAAAAAAAAAAAAAAATCCGGGAAAAGTCTCCAAGCAAGAACGTGGATTTGAGAAGGAAGGAGCAGAGGCGGAAGAAAACGAGATACAGGGGGCGGGGCACAAGCCGAGATGAGGAGGAGAGCGAACAAGCACGTGTCCAGGAGGAGAGAAAGAATCAATATATAATTCTTTGTCTCGGGAGGTGAGGTGAGGGGGAGAAAACAAAATAAAAGAAACAAGCAATACAGCGAAGGAAATAACCCAAACCGACAAAACACCGACGGGGGGAGGGAAGCCCCAAGTTACCAGGCCGTGCACGAGGTACGACTCAGAAAACGATTAACTACACACAAGTTTGCACGAACCACAAACCAACACCAACTAGAAACACACAATAACACGTACACAGCAAAATAACCAGTGGAAATTTGACAAAGACAAGAATGGGAAAACACTCAAACTTCGATGCCGTGGAGAGCTCGAAGTATGCCTCATTTGTAATAATGCAGGTAAATCATTGACCTGTATCGATGGAAGATGAGGACGATGAGGATGGTGAAGAGCACTTACCTGAACGGATCCCACCGGCACACCTCAAACCTGCGGAAAATAAACTCAAACGAACCGGATTTAAAATGTACAAAAAGAAACAGGTTTATTAAACAGAATGCCGGTAATACAAAATAAAACGCACGATAATCTAAATTCCTAAACGGGACGTCCCCACAAACAGACTTGAAAACAGACGAAAGGGAGGATAACTGAAATAATTGTGTGTGTGTGCACTTAACTAGACTAGACCTGTGTGTCCCATCTGAACTCTTCCAGGCCCCGGGTGCGCAGTCTCGACGCGGCTCTGGTGTTGGCGGGAACCGCCCGGTCGTTGGCGGGAACCGCTCGTTCCCGCGTGGCAGGCCTCACTGTGCGTCCCGAATCGCAGGCGTGCAGCTTTCCCGTCCAGCCGGGCCTGTAAAACCGCAACTCTCCGTCCCCGTTCTGCCTTTTGCTTCTGCACGTCCACCAGCCCGCTGCCAGAACACGGCTGCTCACGATGAATCCTCCCCGGGCACTATCGCTTTTGGAACGAGAGGCGCAAGAGGGAATGTTCGCCCTCAATACCCAGACGCCAGACGAACAGGGTAACGAGGAGAAGATGCCGGCACACAACCGTTATTGCCAGACCCAAAACTGAGAAGGGGGGCGGGGGGGGGGGGGAAAGGAGCACTCGCCACCGATCGCTATGGCATCCAAAACCGAGAAGGAAGATGTCCGCCACTCCAACTATTTTTACACCTGCTCTCTGACATCATCGGTCGTGCTTCGCTAATCAGCGAGTTCCTTCTTACTCGTCCTTCCCTGTCAATCAAGAGCCCTGGCCAATCACGGCTCTTCGGGGCGTGTCTTCAAGGATCTTTCGTCCTATGCGTCCTTTCCAGTCGGGGTAATCAGCCCAAGTGCGTCATCTGGGTTTCCGGTTAGTTTTATTATTAATTAGTGTTTAAATGCGCGATTCTAACTAGTGTATAATGCGGTGCCATAAGAGACAAAGGGATAACCACAGAGGGAACAACTTACAAGGGATAATTTACGCTTATTCCTTAAGCTAGTTAACATTCCCCGCCCCCTCGGGATCGGGACAAATATACAAGCTTAATCCGAACACACGGTCAACACAGTACTTATTACATCAAGGTTTCTACACGACATTCAGAGCACCTACCTATACAAATCTACCTGGACTAAGTATCCCTACCCCCACAAACGTAACACAGCCCCCCCCCCTCACCTGGAACCGTTGCCCCCGCAAGGTTCATTGCAGGCGCTACCATCCCAGTCTTACTATTTACTGACACACTTAATTAGCCTATGAAATAAAGTAGGAGGGCTGTGGGAAGTGAGCCGTAGCTACTTACCTATTATCCATACCATTCTTCCCCCTTAAGCAACCATGAAAATATGTACAATCATTAGAAGCCTCGTTCCTAATTCCTGGGGAAGAAGAGAAAAACAGCAACACACAAAAATCTACCTTAACCACAAAACTTAACCATTGCAAAAATGCAAAATTTCCAAAAAAATATCTATACAACCCCTTCCTATAGACTGAGTCCCCCGGTGGATGCCACAATAACCAACGTTGCCTGCAGGGCCATCCCAATGCCCCCCAAATTTCCGCGGGCCCTGTCCTGGTGTTACAGGTGAGTGACATGGCTCGGTAGATTTCAACCACATTCATTCAACACAAACCCATAACCACTGATACACGTTTCCAAAATCATCCAAAAAAAATCATCACAATGCACGTATTTCACCCCCCTGCAGGACCATGGCATCGATGTCATTACATATGTGTGTGCGTCTCTACTAGGCAGCGGGGAGGTACCGTACAAGCAAGATGGTGGGGGTGCTTCAGGCTGTGGTGCCCGCAGTTCAAAAAACAAGTCGCTCGACTTCCTTACCCCCCCCCCCCTTTCCCTTTTGCTCCCCTACCCAACCCCCCCCCCCTCCCACCGACCGCTCCCAATTTCCAGTCGTTGCCGGGGGCAATTACTGCAGTGGGGGGGGGGGGGGGCAGCAGTCACCGCTCCTCCAGAGCTTGATCCGTACCTACAGACACACACACCTTCCCCACCCACAAAAACATTTCATCCCCCCACTGCCATTCCTCAACCACATATTTCCAATAAAATATGTCATAAAAAGGTGCTGCCATGGGCTGCTTACATGTGAAATCCCCATTCACATTTCAAAATTCCAAACACATCACAATAATCACCACTCATCCATAATTCAATTTCCAACCTCACGACCACACAAAAACACAATACCTCTACACATAAACAAACGCCACCCACAAGACTCGTTGTGGCTCACATTCCAATCCCCTCACCGGCCATGCCATCACTCTCACCCGCCCCCTCGTCGAAATTACACATGTCCCAATTTCTAAAAGCAAGTACTGAACCCGAGGACAGTACACTTCAAGGCCCTTACCTTAAGTGCAGGTATTTTCAGGTTGGTCGGGTCCAAGAGTGCCATCCACCCAACAGAATCCCAAAATGCATCCCATAGGGCCAATCCAATTCTTCCAAATTGCTCTTTTCTCCCTACAGTACTGTCAGGTATGTGGATCCGCCTCCTCTGGTGACTATTACTACACTACTACATTTGGCTACGACATCTCCGCACCTCTACTGTTCAAGGGCCATCGGGACAGGTTGAGCAGCCGAAACGCCAACATGGCCCATGAGTGTCCATAAAGGCAAGACCCACCATCAATCCTTCAGCCCCCTGCAAGGAACACGGCGCCACCAGCCCCAGCTGGCCAATGTGGTGAGCACCTGCTGCCAACTCTACCATTCCCAAAACCTCGGACCTGGGGGAACGGTCGCAGTGCGTAGCATCCTCATCACGTCCCCTGCACCTCTCACATCCCCCAGTGTACACAACTGCAGCCCCCAGTGCCCACCCACACTTGACCACGCCAAGGTCTAGTTGACAGCCATGCTCCCCCAGGAGACTCATCCCAGAAGACATGGTCCACATACCTCGGACACCCATAGACCTGAGCAACCTCCTCCTCGACGAGACTGTTACAGGTGTCCAATCATTACTCTTATTATTACCAACCAAAGGCAGCCCCCACAGGCCTTTATCAATAAATACCCGGTCCGGTTCCGTTACATGGCCATCCAATATTTCTACCCCCTGTTGCTCTGAACCACAGCCCTGGCACTGCACAATTCCGAATTCTTCCTCCTCTTGTTGCATTGCGACATCCATCCAGCTCCGATAATCTTCCAGGCCTTCCTCAGCCAAACATTCCCCATTTAAATTTGAGTTTCCCCTATTTACATTCGAACACTCCCCATTTACCTCCAAGCATTCCCCATTTGCTTGCAAGCATTCCCCATTTATATTTGACCTCTTCTGTGCCCGAAGCGCATCAGCTTGGGTCTCACGCTCTTCCATCCCCACTGTCAACTCCCCCCGTTTTGATTCAAATTCTGCCACCCATGGCTTCTCCTGTGCCCCATCTGTATCATTATTTTGTTCTTCCTTCAATTCACTCGTCCATCCATCAATTTTGTCAGTTTGGTCATTAATTTGCTCACTCATTCCCTTAATTTAATTCTTTTGTTCATCCATTTTGTTTTCCAATCGCTCACTCTGAGCATCCATTTTGTTATTCAATCGCTCACTCTGAGCATCCATTTTGTTATTCAATCACTCACTCTGAGCATCCATTTTGTTATTCAATCACTCAGTCTGAGCATTCAATTTATTTTCCATTCCCCTCATATCTCCCCTCATTCCCTTCATATCTCTCTTTTGTTCATCCATTTTGTCATTCATTCCCATGATTTGTTCCATTATCATTTGTAGCGAGACATGGTCGAGTATGGCGGCCTTTCCCATTGTTCCCGGCTCCTCCATAGGGGAGGGGCAGTGCCGGATTAAGCCTCGGCTGGCCCTAAGGCACATTTTGAAATTTTAGAGAATGGCCTGAACAATTTAAATTAGATCTCGGGCTCATGGAAATGGACCCCAGACAAAAGATGACCTGATTCATGAACAAAATATTTAATACAAAAAAAGACAAATATTTAATGTGAAAAGAAACTACTTTCAAACTAGTTTAGTCTATACAATTTTCAGTGTATGAATATATGCATGACAAAACACGCACAGATTTGGCACTTTGCTTTACAGTTTACGACACCTTAGATTGTAACCTTGCATGCGTTTACAACTGCAAACTCTTCAATTACGGAACTGAAGTCCAGTTCTCGGAGCAAATCACGTTCAATGCACAAAAGGGCCAACGCACCAAGACGCTGTTGATGCATGGTAGAACGCTTCACATCTTTGATTCTCTTTAGCTGCGAAAATGAGCGTTCTCCTGAGCAATTGGTGGCAGGGACTTACCCTGGCAGGGACAGAAATTAGAAATAATTTGTTTAAAATAATAAAAATTGACGAAAACTGCTTGTCCATTTTTGTGGCCCGAATTTTTGGCTGGCCCTAAGGCACATGCCTTGTCTGCCTAATGGTTAATCCGGCAATGGGGAGGGGAGTGGACTAATGCCCGGGACAGGGGAAGGTTTCACTCCTAACCTCTAATCCCTCCATCTCCGGCCCACTTCCATAGTCTTCACACATATACACACACACACACACGACGAGTATTTTGTGTTAAATATGTCCCAAAGACCGTCTTTGCAATGCATCAAATCAACTGAGGAACTGTGCAACTGCAAGGCGTGCATGGACGATAAAAGACGTGCACGACAGGGACAGAGACGTGCACGACGATAGACGTGCACGGACGATAAAAGACGTGCACGGACGATAAAGGCGTGCACGGACTGGGACATGCACAGAGAGAGAGAGAGAGAGAGGATAATGAGTTGCATAAAGGGGGCGGGGGGGTGGGGAACGACTTTGCCATACAGCCAAGGTTTGGACCATGTCGATATTAGTTCACTGGCGGTGCGGCAAGCGCTCGCACCGCGCGCTCGCGAGTGAAACAAAATGGCACCTGGAGTCACGTGAGTCTAAATTTCTGGTCCCCCTATGTCGCTACTCTCTTTATGTAGGTACTCTAGATCCCACCGGCAGTCCTCAAACCTGCAATAAATAAACTCAAACAAAGACGGATTTAAAATGTACAAAAAATAACAAAATGATTTATTTAAAAGAAAATAGTGATAACAAGAAAAGCGCGACGGTACAACTAAATTCCTATGAGATCCTCCACACCAGACTTAAACACGGACAAAGGGGAATGTAAAAATAACTGGAAAATAATGTTGTAATTTAATTGTGAGGACTTAACTCGTCAGTAATGTCAGCCCCCGAGCGCGCAGGCCCGACGCCGCTTCTGCCTTGGTGAGAAGAAGGCCTCGATGCGCCCTTGTTCACTAGGCCTTGATGAAGGCCTCCCGCACGAGGCGAACAAGCAGGCGTGCAGCCCGCTCCCCAGCCGTGCCCGTCCTCACGAATTCGGCACGGAAACCGCGGCTCTTCGTTCTTGGCGCTCTGCCTCTTTACGACCACCAGCAAGGTCCCAGGACACGGCCGCTGCAATGAAGCCCAATGATAGAGAAATGTCAGCACACAGCCATCTTCCACCAAAGTCCGGATCCAAGCTGGGAAAAAGTCCGTCAGCTCGTTCTTCTCTCGACCAACCTCTCACGTCATCGGTGCTTCTCCCCCAATCCCCGCAGGCCAACACCACAGGCTCAGCTCTCCACCACTCAACATGCAGTCCCCTTCATGACGCAGTCTGCCTGTCAATCAAAACCCTGACCAATGGTGTCTCCTCGAGGTGTGGCTTTCGGCCTGCCTGACCCTGTGGTGATGTACCTGGTTGCCGTGCAATCGGCAGTGCTCAGAACTGGCTTCCGATTGGTTTTCATTGTTATTTAAAGCAGTTAATGGGCAATTCCTGCTCTACGTGTCTAATGCGGTGCCATAAGGGACAAAGGATGTAAATTACAGAGGGTTGACGAACAAGGTAATAGTTAACATAATCCCTACAACTAGTTAACACAAGGGCCATCCTCGTATGGCCACAATTGTTCACTCTTACGCGACAAACGGCTAAACAAAATCCCTACTTATTACGTGGTGGTGGTTCTTCTTCTTCACGCCATTCGGAGCATGCTAATTTATACATTCTACCTGTACTACAGTAATCACTACCCCACAAACATAACAATACATTAGTACTGTGTGTATGTTATATAATATGATAGTACTGTGAGTATGTTATATACAATAGCATTGTGTGTATGTTAGTTGTATACAATAGTACTGTGTGTATGTTATATAATATGATACTGTGTGTATGTGAGTTATATACAATAGTACTGTGTGTATATTATATACGATAGTACTGTGTGTATGTTATATGAAGCAGCATGCTGCAGGAAGCATGCACAATGCTAAATTGATGGTTACCGCATATGAAGCAGCATGCTGCAGGAAGCATGCACAAGTCTTAACTGATGGTTACCGCATATGAAGCAGCATGCTGCAGGAAGCACGCACAAGTCTAAACGGATGGTTACCGCATTTGAAGCAGCATGCTGCAGGAAGCATACACAATGCTAAATTGATGGTTACCGCATATGAAGCAGCATGCTGCAGGAAGCACGCACAAGTCTAAACTGATGGTTACCGCAACAAGCCAAGGGATCAAAACCTTCTTCACAGTAAAAGACTCTTCAGAAGCAGAAAAGGTATCCTGGATAATAAACAATCAAAAGAAAACTTGGTAATTATTTACTTTTTCACGTAAACATGTTGTGATTATCATTTTCTCGTCCGACTTTATAAGATGAACTTCCAGCATTTTTCCAACTTTTAGTGCAAGTTTCCATTTGGAAACACATTGTTTTCACGTTATTAGGTGAGCAGAACACAATGATTTCAAAGAGTGAAGATCGAATTACCGAAAACTTTTTGCCTTAACATGTAAATATGGTGCTACTTATCCATTTGATTGAACAGCAAATAACCCGATGGACGGGATAATTCCCACACTTTGATAATGTCCCCTCCCTCCACCCTGAACAACCAAGACTTCTAAAGGGTTCTAAAGGGTAATTCTAATGGGTTCTAAAGGGTAATTCTAAAGGGTTCTAAAGGGTAATTGTAAAGTATTCTAAAGGGTAATTCTTAAGGGTTCAAAGGGTAATTCTAAATGGTTCTAAAGGGTAATTCTAATGGGTTCTAAAGGGTAATTCTGAAGGGTTCTAAAGGGTAATTGTAATGGGTTTAAAGGGTAATTCTAAATGGTTCTAAAGGGTAATTCTAATGGGTTCTAAAGGGTAATTCTGAAGGGTTCCAAAGGATAATTGTAATGGGTTCTAAAGGGAAATTGTAATGGGTTCTAAAGGGTAATTGTAATGGGTTCTAAAGGGTAATTCTGAAGGGTTCTAAAGGGTAATTGTAATGGGTTCTAAAGGGAAATTGTAATGGGTTCTAAAGGGAAATTGTAATGGGTTCTAAACGGTAAATCTAATGGGTTCAAAGGGTAATTCTAATGGGTTCAAAGGGTAATTCCAAATGGTTCTAAAGGGTAATTCTAATGGGTTCTAAAGGGTAACTGGAAAGAGTTCTAAAGGGTAATTGTAATTTTTTTTTTTTTTTTTTTTGTATACAACATCGAGGCTCGTGAAAGAGCTAATAACATTAATCACACAGAAAGACAAACCGACACATAAAACATATAACATGGGGAGCGGTAGACAAGATGGGGCGAGTGGGGGAGGAACACAAACACAACATCTGAGAGCAGCGACATCGAGGGATCTGTGCGAGGGAGAGGGCTTTGGGGGGGGGGGGGGGCATGGGAAGGGGGGCGGGGGGTTGGAGAGGTATAAAACATATGGACACTGCCGGGACTTCCAGGAAAGAAGTTGGAATTTCAAACAAGGTGGATCTGGGGTGAATTAGTGGGGGTAGAAAAGATCAAGGTTTTGGATGGGGAAAGATAAGAGATGGTGGTGAACAGCTGTTTTAAAGACCTGGAGGGAGGAGGGGGATTGAAGGGAGTGTGGGAGTTTGTTCCAGAGGCGGGAGAAAAGAGGAATGAAAGAGTGAAGGTGAGCAGAGAGCCGAGATTTCGGCAGTTTAACCATCAGAGGGTTGCTGGCAGATCTTGTGCGACCTGTA
This sequence comes from Myxine glutinosa, assembly GCF_964187855.1. NCBI lineage: Eukaryota > Metazoa > Chordata > Myxini > Myxiniformes > Myxinidae > Myxine > Myxine glutinosa. Next base: position 44,522,294 of record NC_136272.1, on the reverse strand, counting down.
GGAATATTTGGGGGACAAAGCACAGAGAGAGCTGGGGGAGCAAGGCTGGAGAGGAGTCGGTAGAAGACAGAAAGACCACCTACCTGTCTGCGGTGAGTGAGTGAAAGGCCCTCGGAGATAGCTTCATCACGGGAGATTCCAATGATTGTGAAAGCTTTGGTTTCAACAGCGTGAAGCCGAGCTAGGTGTGAGGCAGGAGCACCGGCCCGTAGGGGAGAACACTATTCCATTGAGCTGCGGATGAAAGCCTTGTATGTGGTGAGGAGCTCAGGTGTACAGAGGAAGGACTTCGCACGACGGAGGATGCCCAGTCGGCGACTGGCTTTGGAGGCCAGCTTGAAAATGTGGTTTTCCCAAGAAAGATCATTGCAGATAGTGAGACCCAAAAGCTTGAGCGACAGAACTTCTTGGAGAGGATTGTTGAGAAAGTAGATGGGAGGGTTGTCCAGTCGATCTTTTCGGAGAGACAGAGTAAGAGTGTGAGATTTGTCAGGATTGAAAGACATGTTCCACTTGTTTGACCAGTCTGTGATTTTGTCCAGGTCTTCAGGGAGTGAGGAGGCTGCAGACTGCCGATCTGAGGGAAGAGGAATGGAGTGGCAGAGAGTGGAGTCATCAGCAAAGAGATAGAGAGGATTTTCCAGAGAGTCGGAGAGATCATTGATAAAGACCAGAAAAAGCACAGGGCCCAGAACACTGACTTGGGGAACTCCAGCCTGAACGGGAAGGGGAGATGAGAGAAATCCATTCAGGGCCACACGTTGACTACGACCAGAGAGGAAGTCCGCAAGCCATGCATGGAGATTTCCATGGATACCATAGGAGGAGAGTTTGGTGAGCAGAGCTGGGTGCCAGACCGTATCGAAGGCACGTGATATGTCAAGGAAGACGGCTCTGATTTCCTGTTTGGAATTGAGGACCTCCATCCATTGTTGAGACAGCAGAAGCAGCATGTCCAGAGTAGAATGACCTGGTCTGAATCCAAATTGATGATCGGAGATCAAGCCATTGGAGAAGAGGAAGGATTTGATATCCGAAGCAATGATGGATTCCATGACTTTGCTGATAATTGGGAGCAGGCTGATTGGTCTGTAGTTGCAAGGATCTGTTTTTGCACCTTTTTGTGTAAAGCAGTAATGTTTGCTGATTTCCAGGATGTTGGCAGATGACCTTGAGCAAAAGAGAGGGTGAAAAGAACAGAGAGAGGGTGAGATAGAGCGGCAGAGCTGGATTTTAGGACCAGTGGGCTGATGTCGTCTGGTCCAGTTGCAGAATCAGAGTCGAGGTTTGACAAAAACTCCTCCACCTTGTCAGGAGAGAAGGACACAGAGTCCAGGAGCAGTTGGGTTCGACTGGGTAAGGTGGGAACAGAGAGAGAGATGGGTTTGGGACACAAGATTTTGAGGCAAACACAGAGTTGAGGCATTCGGCTTTGTCACGTGCGGTGTCAACTGTGTAGCCATTTGAGGTAAGGGAGGGGATGGAGGGGGAACAAACACCAGAAACGGATTTGACCAGACGCCACCAGGAATGGGTTCTAAAGGGTTCTAAAGGGTTCTTTAATGGGTTCTAAATAATGGGTTCTAAAGCGTAATTTTAATGGGTTCAAAGGGTAATTCTAATGGGTTCTAAAGGGTAATTGTAAAGGTCTCTAAAGGGTAATTGTAAAGGGTTATAAAGGGTAATTGTAAAGGGTTCTAAAGGGTAATTGCAATAGGTTCTAAAGGGTAATTGTAATGGATTCTAAAGGGTAACTGTAATGGGTTCTAAAGAGTAATTGTAATGGGTTCTAAAGGGTTATTGTAATGGGTTCTAAAGAGTAATTGTAATGGGTTCTAAGGGGTTATTGCCTGAGTGTCCCGTATTTTATTTCCTTGGACCTGGTCACCCTGAGTGTGTATTCTATAGTTATATACAATAGTACTGTGTGTACCATAGTTATATACAATAGTACTGTGAGTACCATAGTTATATACAATAGTACTGTGTGTACCATAGTTATATACAATAGTACTGTGTGTACCATAGTTATGTGCAATTGTACTGTGTGTACCATTGTTATGTACAATATTAATGTGTGTACCATAGTTATATTCAATACAATAGTACTCTGTGTACCATAGTTATATACAATAGTACTGTGTTTACCATAGTTATATACAATAGTACTGTGTGTACCATAGTTATGTACAATAGTAATTTGTGTACCATAGTTATGTACAATAGTACTGTGTGTACAATAGTTTTATACAATAGTATTGTGTGTACCATAGTCATATACAATACAATAGTACTTTGTGTACAATAGTTTTATACAATAGTATTGTGTGTACCATAGTCATATACAATACAATTGTACTTTGTGTACCATAGTTATATACAATAGTACTGTGTGTACCATAGTTATGTACAATAGTAATTTGTGTACCATAGTTATGTACAATAGTACTGTGTGCTTGGTAGGTATATACAATTGTTCCGTGAAACACCTTATAGATGTTAGCTTCCATTCCCAAGTATCGTGGAAATGTGGTATTTAACAGAAGTAATGCACTCAATACCACCTTCTTTACTTCGGATATTCCTGAGTTGGCCAAGTCGGATCAATAGTCGAAGATGAGATGGAACAAGGTGGTATTGAATTTTTGCATGTTCCTGTATAATACCACATTCCCAGCCATAATTAGTTAACCCAAATAAAATGAATACATTTGGGTTTCAGGATTTCTGCTTTGAATGTGATTTCTGTTTTTGTTGTTTTATCAGTAGGAAGACGGTTGAGATGCATTCCTCGGTGATCCTGATCTTGTTGATGTTCGTGGGGGCATGCTGTGCTTCACGAAGGTTTTCTAGTAGTCGCAATTATGGTACGTGTGATACATGGAATGCATTTCAGTTTGTGGAGCTCATGAGAAGATAGATCATCGCACCGCATCCACCACATCAATCGAACACCTCACATGTGCACACATGACCAGGCCATAGTGAAAAAAACACTCTCCTGGTCCTGACAGCAATAAGTGCATTGTTTTGCAGAACGTTTCAACTGGAGCATAAAGAACATGGAGGAAAAAGTGAATGATCTTTGGGTATGAAATACAAAATACGAAATATATAATTTACACTACCGGTCAAACGTTTTAAAACGCCTCAATTTTCCCAGTTTTTATTGAAACTTACGTAGTTTAATGTCTCAATGTACTCTGAAATTAAGCAGAGAACAAATAAACAATTGGAGATAAAAAAATAAATCATAGAATCATTTTGTTTAACAAAATTTAATTTAAATTTTTGACTCAGCAAAGTAGCCACCTTTTGCAGATATAACCGCCGAACACACTCGTGGCATTCTTTCTACAATGGAAATCAAATATTGTTCGGGAAGTTCTTCCCAACACTGTTGCAGAAGTTCCCACAAATGTGTTGCACTTGTAGGTTGCTTTGCTTTCACCCTTCTGTCCAGTTCATCCCAAACCAGCTCGATGGGGTTTAAGTCTGGAGACTGTGCTGGCCCATTCCATGATTTGAAGCCTACCGTCTTGTTCTTTTCCTTGAAGGTAGTTTTGACATAGCCTGGAGGTGTGTTAGGGTCATTATCTTACTGTAGGATGAACCCCTGACCAACTAGGCTTATACCAGAGGGTATTGCATGGCGCTGCAAAATGCTGTGGTAGCCCTTTTGGTTCAGGGTTCCAGTCACTCTGTGCAAGTCGCCGACTCTGGATCCAGCAAAAGAGCCCCAGACAATCATGCTTCCTCCTCCATGTTTGACAGTTGGTGTCACATGGAGGAACCATCCTTTCGCCTACTCGACGGCATACAAAAACCCTGCGTGATGAACCAAAGATTTCAAATTTTGATTCATCGGTCCAGAAGACCCTCTTCCAGTCTTCAGTAGTCCACTGGCGGTGCTTCATGGCCCAGGTAAGCCTCTTTTTCTTATTTTGTCATCTTAGCAATGGCTTTCTTACTGCCACTCGACCTGTCAAACCTGCAGTTCGAAATCTTCTCTTCACAGTTGAAACTGAGACTTGCTTACTTCGACCAGTGTTAAGCTGTGCTTGAAGCTGTTGTCCTGTGAGCCGCCTAACACGCAAGCTGTTGACTCTCAGAAACTTGTCTTCTGATTCTGTTGTGGCTTTGGGTCTGCCAGACCTCTTCCTGTCAGAGTTTCCTCCAGTTTCCAAGTGCCTTTTGATGGTGTAGGAAACTGTACTCAGACACCTTGGCTTTCTTTGCAATTTCTCTAAAGGAAAGACCTACAATATGTCAAAACTACCTTCGAGGAAAATAACAAGATGGTAGGCTTCAAATCATGGAATGGCCAGCACAGTCTCCAGACTTAAACCCCATCGAGCTGGTTTGGGATGAACTTGACAGAAGGGCGAAAGCAAAGCAATCTACAAGTGCAACACATTTGTGGGAATTTCTGCAACAGTGTTGGGAAGAACTTCCCAAACAATATTTGATTTCCATTGTAGAAAGAATGCCATGAGTGTGTTCGGCGGTTATATCAGGAAAAGTTGGCTACTTTGCTGAGTCAAAAATTTAAATTAAATTTGTTAAACAAAATGATTCCATGATTTCTTTTTTATCTCCAATTATTTATTTGTTCTCTGCTTAATTTCAGAGTACATTGAGACATTACTGTGTAAATTTCAATAAAAAAAACTGGAAAAATTGAGGTGTTCTAAAACTTTTGACCAGTAGTGTATATGATCATTGTTGATTGATAATGTCATTGAGAAATATATTATATGGATGCACGATGGCATGACATAGCCCGGTGTAAAACGTGCAATGCACTTGTGTTGCGTGTTCTGTTGCAGGGTCAGCTCTTGTTTCCCGTGAACCCTACATCTGGAGCTCTGCATGCTGTGTGCAACATGAGACCCAATCCGAGCTTTCCCACACCGCCAATCTCCGGCTCCATTAACTTCCGCCAACTGGTGCTTCTCCCAAACTCGCACGGTTGTCCTGTTAACTGTTCTGCATATACAGAGTTACTCTTGATCTTTAAATCAATATGTTTATATCTCGGTCTTGCACAAACCTTGACTTTGTATGCAATATATATTGTTACTGGACCGGAGTCGTGGGTTACCATGAGGGAGGGAGCTCCTCGGACCTTCGCCCTGACTTCCGGACCTGAGACCACCAGCCACGGATAATTCTGTGGCCTGATGGGTTGCCAGGCAACCGTGGACACCGATTAAAATCACCAAAACCGAGTAGGGTCCTCACTCCTTAACGTACGATTTAACGAACTTGCTTACTATTTAACGTACTCCTTAACGTACTTACTTAACGTACGAGTACCATACCTAGCGGTGGGTAGGTGGTCCTAATTGGGGAACCAGTAGTCCACTTATGTACGGCCAAGCAAACCTCAGATGGCTGTTGGCTAATTGTGGAGCCAATCAGTGGGGCAGAACTTCCTGTCTATCTATTGTTAGACACTAACGAAATCGGACCAATGGAGGAAAGGACAAAAACAAGCAGGTCGGAAACGTTTAACAGCTCAAAAGCAAATACATTTATTTACAAAGCACAACAAGGTAATATCTATTCAGAACGTATTTACAATCACAAGCAAGGATCTCAAGCAAAATATCACAAATGCACAAAAAAGTAATTATCCTTAACACTTACGGACTACGGAGCCCACTTACACATTCTTATCATTGGTTAAACATTCCTGAGAAACGTAGAGAGGAAAGATGAGAGGAGTGAGGCTTATTGGCGACCTCTTTCTTACTCTGCGCTGATACAAAAGTGGAGGGAAGGTAAGGCAGGGAATGTAGGGGTGTGTTGGTGCCATGTCGATGCGGGCTGCTGGATCCGCAGAGATCTTGGCTGAGAGTGAGACCCAAGAGTTTGAGTGACTGAACCTCTTTGAGAGGGTTGTTGAGAAAGTAGATGTGAGGATTTGCTGTGTGGTATTTTTGGAGGGAAAGAGAGAGTGTGTGTGTGATTTCTCAGGATTGAAAGAAATATTCCAAATGTTTGACCAGATTGAGATTTGGTCATGGTCTGAGGAGAGGCAAAAGGCTTCTGCCTGTCTGTGAGAAGGATGAGGGATGACACAGCTGAGAGTGGAGTCATCAGTAAAGAGATAGAGGCTGTTCCAGGGACTCAGAGAGACCAATGATGAAGATTAGGAATAGGATGGGGCCTAGACCACTGCTTTGGGGTATGCCAGCCTTGACAGCGACAGAAGAAAGTGTTCCATTTCTTTTTTTTTTGTATACTCAAACGAGGCTCGTGAAAGAGCTAACATTTATTTCACAAACAAATCAACCAGACAAACAAAATATATCAAAAGAGGGAGCGGAAGACAAGATGGGGAGAGAAGGGGAAGCACACAAACATAACATTTGAGAGCAGGGAGATGTGTGGGAGGGAGAGGGCTTGGGGGGGAGGAGGCATGGGAAGGGGGGGGGGGGGGGGTGGGAGAAGTATAAAACACAAGGACACCAAGGACTTCCAGGACAGAAGTTGGTATTTCAAAAAAGTGGCTTTGGGGTGAAATTAGCGGGGGTAGAAAAGATCAAGGTTTTGGATGGGGGAAGATAAGAGATGGTGGTGAACAGCTGTTTTAAAGACCTGGAGGGTGGAGTGGGATTGAAGAGAGTGAGGGAGTTTGTTCCAGAGGCGGGAGAAAAGAGGAATGAAGGAGTGAAGGTGAGCAGAAAGTCTTGATTTTGGCAATTTAACCATAAGAGGGTTGCAGGCAGATCTTGTGCGACCTGTAGGAATATTTGGGGGATAGAGCCCAGAGAGAGCTGGGGGGGGGGGGGGGGGCAAGGCCAGAGAGGAGTCGGTAGAAGACGGAAAGACCACCCACCTGCCTGCGGTGAGTGAGTGAAAGGCCCTTGGAGTTAGCTTCATCGCGGGAGATTCCAATGATTCTGAATGCTTTGGTTTCAACAGCGTGAAGACGAGCTAGGTGTGAGGCAGGAGCACCAGCCCAGAGGGGAGAGCAGTATTCCATTGAGCTGCGGATGAAAGCCTTGTGGATGAAAGCCAAGGAAGGACTTCGCACGACGGAGGATGCCCAGTCGGCGACTGGCTTTGGAGGCCAGATTTGAAATGTGGTTTTCCCAGGAAAGATCATGGCAGATAGTGAGACCCAAAAGTTTGAGTGACAGAACTTCTTGGAGAGGATTATTCAGAAAGTGGATGGGAGGGTTGTCCAGTCGGTCTTTTCGGAGAGACATCGTAAGAGTGTGAGATTTGTCAGGATTGAAAGACATGTTCCACTTGTTTGCCCAGTCTGTGATTTTGTCCAGGTCTGCAGAGAGTAAGGAGGCTGCAGACTGCTGATCTGAGGGATGAGGAATGGAGCGCCAGAGAGTAGAGTCATCAGCAAAGAGATAGAGAGGATTTTCAAGAGAGTCAGAGAGATCATTGATGAAGACCAGAAAAAGCACAGGGCCAAGAACACTGCCATGGGGAACTCCAGCCTGAACAGGAAGAGGAGATGAGAGAAACCCATTCAGGGCCACACGTTGACTACGACTAGAGAGGAAGTCCGCCAACCATGCGTAGAGATTTCCATGGACACCAAAGGAGGAGAGTTTGGTGAGCAGAGCGGGGTGCCAGACCGTATCGAAGGCACGTGATATGAGCTGGCTATGAGAGTGGTGGAAGTCACATTGAGGCACATTGAGAGCCTCACATTGGCTATGAGAGTGGAGGAAGTCAGTAATCCAAGTGTGGAGTTGGCCTCGATTCCATAGGCAGACTTACTCTGACAGGTCCCTGTTACATGGCACTCTAACCTATTCGAAAAAACGAACCATGTTACACTTACCACAGTATATATATATATATATATATATATATATATATATATATATATATATATATATATATATATACTGTATACACACTACATGGCCAAACGTATGTGGACACCCCTTCTAATTAGTGGATTCGGCTGTTTCAGCCACACCCATTGCTGACAGGAATATATAATTAATCAAGCACACAGCCATGCAATCTCCATATACAAACATTGCCAGTAGAATGGGCCGTACTGAAGAGCTCAGTGACTTTCAACGTGGCACCATCATAGGATGCCACCTTTCCAACAAGTCAGTTCGCCTAATTTCTGCCCTGCTAGAGCTGCCCCGGTAAACTGTAAGTGCTGTTATTGTGAAGTGGAAACGTCTAGGAGCAACAGCAGCTCAGCCGCAAAGTGGTAGGCCACACAAGCTCACAGAACACGACTGCCGATCACTGAAGCGCATAAAAATTGTCTGTCCTCGGTTGCAACACTCACTTCCGAATTCCAAACTGCCTCTGGAAGCAACGTCAGCACAACAACTGTTCGTCGGGAGCTTCATGAAATGGGTTTCCATGGTCGAGCAGACGCACATAAGCCTAAGATCATCATGCGCAATGCCAAGCGTCGGTTGGAGTGGGGTAAAGCTTGCCGCCATTGGACTCTAGAGCAGTGGAAATGCGGTCTCTGGAATGATGAATCACGCTTCACCATCTGGCAGTCCGACGGACGAATCTGGGTTTGGTGGATGCCAGGAGAACGCTACCTGTCCAAATGCATAGTGCTAACTGTGAAGTTTGGCGGAGGACGAATAATGGTCTGGGGCTGTTTTTCAAGGTTCGGCTCGGCCCCTTAGTTCCAGTGAAGGGAAATCTTAATGCTACAGCATGCAATGACATTCTAGACTATTGTGTGCTTCCAACTTTGTGGCAACAGTGTGGGGAAGGCCATTTCCTGTTTCAGCATGACAATACCCCCATGCACAAAGCGAAGTCCATGCAGAAATGGTTTGTCAAGATCGGTGTGGAAGAACTTGACTGGCCTGCACAGAACCCCGACCTCAACCCCATCAAACACCTTTGGGATGAATTGGAACAATGACTGCGAGCCAGGCCTAATCGCCCAACATCAGTGCCCGAACCTCACCAATCCTCTTGAGGCTAAATGGAAGCAAATCCCCACAGCAAAGTTTCAACATCGAGTGGAAAGCCTTCCCAGAAGAGTGGAGGCTGTTATAGCAGCAAAGGGGGGACCAACTCCATATTAATGCCCATGATTTTGGGATGAGATGTTCGATGAGCACACACAGGTGTGATGTTTGGGTGTCCACATACTTTTGGCCATGTAGTGTATATATACATATACAACAACAACAACATGCATTTTAAGGCCATTTTCCCTGCAAGAGCGGGGTTAGCCTTGCGATCCCCATGACAATATTCTCCATTTTGCCCTATTTTCTGCATCTCTCCTTGTTAACCCCCTTGCCCGCATGTCTTCTTCCACCGTCTTTAGCCAAGTCTTTCTCGGTCTTCCCCGTCCTCTACTTCCTTCTACATTCATTTCCATCACTCTTCTCAACCAGTCACTTTCATCCTTCCTCAACACGTGACCAAACCATCTCAACCTGTTCCTCTTCACAGCATCAATCACAGGCTCTATTCCCATCATCTTTCGCAATTCATCATTTGTCTTCCCCTCTCTCAGCGACACTCCGCACATCCACCAAACCATTCACATTTCCACCCTTTCCAGCCTTCGTTGCTGCTCTACATTCATGACCCATGTCTCGCTCCCATAAATCATAACACTTCTCACACATACAGCATACACCTTTCCCTTCAGCTTCAACAACACTCCCCTCCTCATCAGCACGCCACTCAGTTCCCGAAACTTCTTCCATGCACATCTCACTCGAGCAACCATTGCCGAGTCTGATCCCCGTTCTCCATTCAGCATGTCTCCGAGATAGCAAAATGTTTTCACACCTTCCAGCTTCACGCCGTCTCCAAGATCCAACTCAACATTTCCTCCATCTGCAGCTCCCTCTGTGCACACCTTACACTTGAATGTAGCTGCCACACTGGTTAATGACCCTCTCAAACCACTACATTTTTGATGAACCCACTCAGCGCACATTGTACATTGAATGGAGTTCACTCCAACACCCTTGCTGCACACAGCACATGGCCACTTCCCAGTTCTTTCCACCTCACCACATGCTTTACCACTTGCCATCACCTTCGTCTTTCCTATATTCACCTTCAGACCTTTGGTCTCCATACGTTCCTTCCACTTGTTCATCTTTTCCTTCAGTCCATCCATACTTTCCGCAATCAACACCAGATCATCTGCATACAACAACTCCCACGGTAAACCCTCCTTTACGGTCTGAGCCAGCACCTCCATCACAGCTACAAATAGTAGTGGACTTCGTACCGACCCCTGATGCACTCCCACCTTCACCTCAAACTCACCACTGTTCCTGTCCTTCGTCCTTACAGCTGTGCACGCTCTTTTGTACATTGCCATCACAACTCTGATCAACCATTCCTCCACTCCTAACTTCCTCAATGCCCATGTCAATACTTTGCGTGGAACCTTATCGAATACTTTCTCCAGATCAACAAACCCAAGAAACAACTTCTTCCTCTTCTCCATGTACTTCTCCTGCAACTGCCTCACAATAAAGAGCGCGTCTGTCGTTCCTCTTCCTGGCATAAATCCAAACTGCATTTCGTCGATCTTCACCTTCTTCCTTATCCTCCTCTCCAACACCCTTTCCAATACCTTCATTCCATGCTCCAATAACTTTATCGCTCGGTACGAGCCACACTCCAGATGGTCACCTTTCCCCTTGTATAGAGGGACAAGGGTACTCAGTTCCCAATCCACTGGAATGCAGCCTTCTTTCACCGCAAGATTACAGATCTCTGTCATTCTCTTCACACCCCAACTTCCTGCTGCCTTCAACATATCTCCCACAACTCCCGTCGGCCCTCCCGCTTTTCTACTCTTCATTGCTTTTATCGCTTCCTCAACTTCCTTCTCAGTTATCTTCTCTGCCGGTCCTAAAACTGGGTTACTCTCTATGTTGCCATCCCATTCATTCTCTGTATTCAACAGCATTTCCATATATCTTTTCCATCTTCCTTTAATTCCATCTGGGTCCACAACGATTTGTCCCACTTCATCCTTCAAGCAACTCACCCCCATCACATCACACCTCTCTTTCGCTATCTGCTTTGCAATCCTGAATACCGCTCTCTGACCCTCTTCCGAATCCAAGCGTTCTCCGAACATTTTCCTACATGTCTCCTGCGCCTTTGCTACCTCTTTCTTTGCAGCCTTCCTGGCTGCCTTATAACTTTCATGCTCTGCTTTTTCTACTCCCGTACCCTTCGCCTTCTGCCACTCCTTGAACTTCTTCCTCTTCTCGTCAATCCTCTTTCCAACTTCATCATCCCACCACCATGTTTCCGAGTGCCTCGGTGGTCCTTTTGTCCATCCACATACCTCACCAACAGCTCCAAACAGACTATCTTTCATTGACATCCAACCACTTTCAAGCTCAACCACATCATCCTCGACTCGACTCAGCCTCTCTTTTAATGCCTCCCTTACTGTCACCTCTTTCAACCTCCACACCTTCATTCTCGGTTGGTACTTCACCCGCCGAGCTCTCCTCGCACCTTTCATCCTTATGTCGCAGACAACCAAGTGGTGCTGTGAAACAGCCTCCTCCCCCGGGATCACCTTTGTGTCCCGGAGGTGCCCCCTATCTCGCCTACGCACCATCAGGTAGTC
>NC_136272.1:44415698-44505698 GCF_964187855.1 Myxine glutinosa | reverse complement strand
TACCAGTAAATCCACCAAGTGAAAAGAAAGAAATGGAGGGTTCTGGAATGGCCAAGTCAAAGCCCGGATCTAAATCCCATCGAGATGTTGTGGGGGGATTTGAAACGAGCTGTGCATGCAAGAAACCCCTCAAACATCTTAATTTGTTGTTGAAGAAATTATTGCAAAGTCAATTTTTCATTGTTTTTTGTTCAATTATATCACCTTTATCTATAAAAAAAACCCACCGTTTAGAGGCCATTTTTCCCCGCAAAGCGGGGGTTGGCCTTTTCGGGGACCGTGGTAGTTGTTGTTTTTTGGTCCCCTTTTTGAAGCAATGTTTTACGGCCGGATGCCCTTCCTGACGCCAACCCTTTTTGCCGCCTTCAACGACAAACAGGGAATTACCAGTGAACTGGTACTCAATTAGCCAACCTCGGAAGGTTGGTTTTTCAGGCTGAGTCAACCCCCCTGGCATTAATTCGGTGATCGACCGAGATTCGAACCCAGGATCCTAGGTTATCCTAAGCCAGCACCCTAGCCGCTAGCCCAACACCAGGGACCTTTATCTATAGATACTGTTTAAATGAAGATCAAATATTGATATGTCCACATATGTTAAAAAGATTAAAAAAACATTTCATGGGGTGTACTTACTTTTTCCACATGTGAAATTTGCATTTATGTTTATTTAAATTATACAATGGACTACAAAATGTAAATGTTTCATGATATTTGTTTTTCTTACATCACCTTTATCTATCAATATTGTTGAAATGAAGATCAAATAGCTGTTTGTTGAAATATGTTGTAAAAGTCAAAACTTTACATCGGGTGTACTTACTTTTTCACGTGACTGTATGTTGTGTCACTTGAATCATCAATTGGTTTGACCAACTTTGTTGGTGAAAATCTCAAAGTGAAGCAGACCTGTTTGGATGAGGTTTCTATCTCGGGAGGATCTCCATTGCTTGCTCTTGAGATGATACTTTTGAGCAAGACTGTTATCCATCAGAAATCCAGAGGCTGGTGTGTCCCCGCACATTCTGCAAAATGTGTTGTTTTTGCAGGAGGAATTGGGTAAAGAAAAACTGGTGAACACGAATCATTTCTTTCTCAGGAGCCCTAATCCGTTGTACTTGTTGATACTGTCCTGTATTTTTTGCTGCACAGTCACCTTCAAAAGACCTCGAAATGGAGATGGACATTCGAGGTTTTCCTTGCAACACCGGTTCTCATGGGCACGGCATCCATGTGCACGCGTATGCTGACCTGAAGGACGGCTGTGAAGGAGCTGGACCGCATTTCAACCCTGGCAACGTCTCACACCCACAGTACGTGCTCTCGATCACTTACTGAGTTCAACTTAAATTCCTCGTTACAATTACTCTTCGTTAGCAGCCATCCAATTATAATTACTGTATTCCAATTTACATTGTCTGTTGTTTGTGGTGTTCATCTGTTTGGGGAATTTTATCTGCATTGGCGTATCCTCAGCGGTGAAAACATTCATTTTCTGTGATGTTTTTACTTCAAGCCTAGCCAATTTGTTCGAGGAAAAAAATGGCCCATAAACTTATCCCTGGCTGATGCCATACAAATGTGGGAATAATTGGGGCTGTCGTTGTTGTAGTTGCAGTAGGCTGTCGGGCCTGTAGGTATGCACACTCGCCTATGAGCTGTCTGGGCTGGGTTCGAATCTCTATCCAGATATAAACTCTCACTCTGGTGTTTCTCGCATGCAGGGTGAGGCATCAATGTGTACTGCACCATATTTGAGAGGAATTTTGATAGAATAATGGCAATAAATGTTTTAAAACCAATTTCATATTTAACTATAATGACACTCTTCAACGCCAGGACATCGACCAATATGCCTCTGCCCACATTATTACATCATAATACATATTTGTACCAAGTTTGATTTAAAGTCATTAAGCTGTTCTCAAGTATCACATTTTACCTGATGTGACCTGACCTCTGACCTCCCCAAAATCACAAAATCATCTCACTCCTCACCTTTGATGCCAAAATATAATCAGTTCATCTTTTCCTCATTACACATACCTGTACCAAGTTTGAATTAGATCACTTTAGCCATTCTCAAGTTATAAACCTATTACAGTCTTTGTCCTTTGACCTCTTGACCCCAAAATCAAATCAGATCATCTTTGCATCATAATGCATACTTGTACCAAGTTTGATTTAAAGTCATTCAGCTGTTCTCAAGTATCACACTTTACCTGATGTGACCTGACCTCTGACCTCACCAAAATCACAAAATCATCTCACTCCTCACCTTTGATGCCAAAGTATAATCAGTTCATCTTTTCCTCATTACACATACCTGTACCAAGTTTGAATTAGATCACTTTAGCCATTCTCAAGTTATAAACCTATTACAGTCTTTGTCCTTTGACCTCTTGACCCCAAAATCAAATCAGATCATCTTTGCATCATAATGCATACTTGTACCAAGTTTGATTTAAAGTCATTCAGCTGTTCTCAAGTATCACACTTTACCTGATGTGACCTGACCTCTGACCTCACCAAAATCACAAAATCATCTCACTCCTCACCTTTGATGCCAAAGTATAATCAGTTCATCTTTTCCTCATTACACATACCTGTACCAAGTTTGAATTAGATCACTTTAGCCATTCTCAAGTTATAAACCTATTACAGTCTTTGTCCTTTGACCTCCTGACCCCAAAATCAAATCAGATCATCTTTGCATCATAATACATACTTGTACCAATTTTGGTCAGAATCCCATCATTCGTTCACAAGTTATCGCGGTAACAGGATTTTTACTTAACATGACCTCTGACCTTTTGACCTTTGACCTTGTGACCCCAATATATAATCAGTTAATCTTTACCTCATTATACATACCTGCACCAAGTTTGACGAGGAACCTTTCAGCTGTTCTCAAGTTATCGCGGTAACGAAAACCTATCACTGACGGACGGACGGACGGACGGACAAACAACTCGAAAACATAATGCCTCCAGCGACTTCGTTGGCGGGGGCATAAAAATGGTTTCATCGAAATTTGTCTCTAAAACTTTGTTCAAACGAGCACACTGTAACTGAGTTTACAAACAAAACACCCGACTACCTTAAAAGCCATAATTATTTCACCACCTTGTGGGGTCAGCCGGTAAACGGTTTCGGCCTACATCTTTCACGAACTGGCTATCTTGGCACAATTGTCGACTGAAGGTGAATTGGGGCAGGAATTTGTAATTTGTTCGGGTGCTGGCAATAAAATTCGCCCCCTCTTAGCTAAAGGACATCATGGGATCTGTAACGTCTCCACCAACTTGTAGCAGATGGACAGCACCTTCTATGCTGCAACTCCCTACATGTAAAGCACCAGTCTGACAGTTGTAGTTTGGTTGGGAATCAAACCCAGATTCAACCTCTCAAAAGTATGTGTGCTAGCTCTGCACCATCTCGATACTTGCATAAATACCTCAGTACCATATATATATATATATATTTATTTTTTCAAGATGAGAGTGTAAATGTATTGCCAGGTGTATATCACGGTGGCCGAAAGGAAAGCCCCATGAACCTCGACTGAGGAAATCGAGTTCATTCTTAATCTGATAATCTGGTATTATCTCATCTGAGGTCCCCTACGCACCACTCACATTCCCTCATCTATCTATATAAAGCAGTAAAGTATGTTTGTTTGTTTGTCCTCTTATAACTCGAGAACTACTCATCGCAGAGCAAAACCAAAGGCATATTCGGAATCAGTACGTCTCAGAGCAACTACAGCACACCTTAAAATTTAAAAAACTTCGCGTTTTAAAATTATGACGTCATCAGCGTATTTCGGAACGTTAATTTTTCAACTTCATATTCGGAATCAGTACGTCCCAGAGAAACTACAGCACACCTTAAATGTTTAAAAAACCTTCGGGTTTTAAAATTATGACGTCATCAGCGTATTTCGTAATGTTAATCTTTCAACTTTGACGACAATGACTTCTGACTTCCGAGTTCGGAATGCGGGACCAATGCCATTTGACAGGGAATAAAAAATAAATGCGACATTCAATTGACGACAATGACTTCCGACTTGACTCCCCCCTCCCCCTCCCCTCTCCCCTCCCCCTCCCCTCTCCACCCTACCCCCTCCCCTTCTCCCCTCCCCCTTCCCCCCTACCCCTTCCCCCTCCCCCTCCCCCCTACCCCTTCCCCCTCCCCTCCCCCCTCCCTCTTCCCCCTCCCCTCCCCCCTCCCTCTTCCCCCTCCCATCCCTCCCCCTCTCCCTCCCCCTCCCCATCCCCCCCTCTTCTCCCCTCTCCTCCTCCCCCTCCCCCTCCCCCCTCTTCTGCCCTCCCCCCCTCTTCTCCCCTCCCCACCCTCCCCTCCCCTCCCCCCAGTTCCCCTCCCCTTCCCCCTCCCCTCCCTTCCCCCGCCCGGCAATGCCGGGTACTTCTGCTAGTCTTCTATAATTCACCAAAAGTCCGTCTGTCCGTTCCCAGGTACTGCAAAAACGGCTGAACTGATCGCAACGAAATTTTGGGTGGGTAATCGTGGGACCCCCTGGAGTAAAATAGGGTATATTCTTTTTCCAATTTTCAATTTTCCAGTTTTTCCAAACACTATGGAATAATATTTACCGATATGAACAGTGACGTGGCTTTTGTTGAAATTCTACAAATACTGTTTAGATTTTGATGATTTGCGTGTGATATGATTTAACGGATGTTTATATAAATCGTTTAAAATAAAATAAAACCTTCAATTTCTGATATTTTACCTTTTCATTTGGGCCTCCCAATTGAAGCAAAGTCAATTGCTCTCTTTAAAGCAAAGCCAAAAGCTCTCTTTTTACACAATGTACAAAATCCTGAATCTTTGTTTCCAGCATTTATTTGTTGATGTAACAGGTGCTGCCCAGCACAAAGCAGTTATTTTCAGGTTATCTGCGTTTATCTCATGAAGGGAATTTTGTTGCACATCCTTCCAGGTTTCCTTCAAAGGAAAACCATTTGCATTTTTGTATTTGCCTTCGCTTCTGTGCCCTCTGCTTTGCAGCCATCCCGGGGATTTTGGTAACTTCGATCACGACGCCACAGGTCGCCTGTTTGAGAGAATGAAATGTCTACCGTCGGGAACCTTGTTTGGACCGGAGTCTTTCATTGGCCGCTCCATTGTGGTGTGTATGGGCCGTTACTTTTGCACCTGGCGGATTTTGAATGGTCCAATTTTTGTGAATTTGTCCAAGTGCACACATGTGTAAACGATACATACTTTTGAGCTGCACGGGGTTGTCACATCTCCATCTGTTTCATCTCCCACTTAAATTTCATAGACCGTTTCTTTACAAAGCACATTGAGGTTGAGTTTTGAAATATACTTGAGATACTCATAATTACATTTGTATGATTATAAAAAATATAACAACATTAGGAAGGTCGGATGGTCTCGAGGTGTACACACTCTCCTCTGAGCTGTCTAGCTTGGGTTCGAATTTGGACCCAACTCTAAACTCTCAACCCTGGTGTTTCAAGGCAAGGTGAATGATCAATGTGTGCCGTCCCTCGGATGGATGGTAAGACAGAGGACACGTCTGCCAGTACTATAGTCATTGGTGGATGTTCAAGACACAACGGTGTCTTTCGTGAAGAGTAAGCGAGTTATCACCGCCACAATAAATCAAGTGTATAAATCAAGTACAACAAAATGTGTGCTACGCCAAACAAGTTACAAATCCCTGACCTCACTGACTACTGGGAAGGCATTGGCGAACCAAACTATCCAGCGTAACCAAACCTTAACTAAACTGTCCAGCGTAACCAAACCTTTACCAAACTACCCAGTGTAACCAAACTACCCAGTATAATCAAACTACCCAGTGTAACCAAACCTTAACCAACCTAACCAGTGTAACCAAACCTTAACCAAACTGTCCAGCATAACCAAACCTTTACCAAACTACCCAGTGTAACCAAACTACCCAGTATAATCAAACTACCCAGTGTAACCAAACCTTAACCAACCTAACCAGTGTAACCAAACTACCCAGTATAACCAAACCTTAACCAAACTGTCCAGCGTAACCAAACCTTTACCAAACTACCCAGTGTAACCAAACCTTTACCAAACTACCCAGTGTAACCAAACTACCCAGTGTAACCAAACTACCCAGTGTAACCAAACCTTAACCAACCTAACCAGTGTAACCAAACTACCCAGTGTAACCAAACCTTAACCAAACTATCCAGTGTAACCAAACCTTTACCAAACTACCCAGTGTAACCAAACCTTCACCAACCTAACCAGTGTAACCAAACTACCCAATGTAACCAAACCTTAACCAAACTACCCAGTGTAACCAAACCTTAACCAACCTAACCAGTGTAACCAAACTACCCAATGTAACCAAACCCTAACCAAACTATCCAGTGCAACCAAACCTTTACCAAACTACCCAGTGTAACCAAACCTTTACCAAACTACCCAGTGTAACCAAACTACCCAGTGTAACCATAACCAACCTAACCAGTGTAACCAAACTACCCAGTGAAACTAAACCTTAACCAAACTACCCAGTGTAACCAAACTACCCAGTGTAACCATAACCAACCTAACCAGTGTAACCAAACTACCCAGTGAAACTAAACCTTAACCAAACTACCCAGTGTAACCAAACTACCCAGCATAACCAAACCTTAACCAAACTACCCAGTGTAATCAAACTACCCAGTGTACCAAACCTTTACCAAACTACCCAGTGTAACCAAACTACCCAGCATAACCAAACCTTAACCAACATAACCAGTGTAACCAAACTACCCAGTGTAACCAAACTACCCAATGTAACCAAACCTTAAACAAACTACCCAGTGTAACCAAACCTTAACCAAACTACCCAGCATAACCAAACTACCCAGTAACTAAACATTAACCAAACTACCCAGTGTAATCAAACTACCCATTGTAACCAAACAACCCAGCATAACCAAACTACCCAGTGTAACTAAACCTTAACCAAACTACCCAGTGTAATCAAACTACCCAGTGTAACCAAACCTTAACCAAAATACCCAGTGTAACCAAACTACTCAGCATAACCAAACTACCCAGTGCAACCAAACTACTCAGCATAATCAAACTACCCAGTGTAACCAAACTACCCAGTATAACCAACCTACCCAGTGTCACCAAACTACCCAGTGTATCCAAACCTTAACCAAACTACCCAACATAACCAAACGAAGTAGTGTAAACAAACCTTAACCAAAGCACCCAACATAACCAAACGAAGTAGTGTAAACAAACCTTAACCAAAGCACCCAACATAACCAAACGAAGTAGTGTAAACAAACCTTAACCAAAGCACCCAACATAACCAAACGAAGTAGTGTAAACAAACCTTAACCAAAGCACCCAACATAACCAAACTAACAAGTGTAAACAAACCTTAACCAGACCGTAACCAAACCGCCCAACATAACCAAACGAAACTACTCAGCACAACCGAACCACCCAACATAAGCAAACCACTAAGCATAACCTTTGCCAAGAAAGTGGTGCAACAGCACCGACAACACGATGTAAGGCGTATGATACATTGATGATGTTGATGATGATGATGATGATGATGATGATGATGATGACAGACAGTACTACCGGATGTTGAATGTACTCCAAGTCACCAGTTCACCAACACCGCACACGTGTGCTTGCGCTTTCATGGTAGATTCATGAAGGTGAAGACGACTTGGGAACTGGCGGTAATCCAGGGAGCCTTCTTCATGGGAACTCGGGTCGCCGCCTGGCCTGTTGTGTGATCGGAATATCCGCAGCACCATCTACCTGATTCGGAAGTCCTGCGTACCTATTAATACCCACAGTGCTTTTAACTTTTGTTCGGTTTCCTTGTCCCTGTACAAGTTGTGTGTGAGTTAACCATCCAGTATTATTATGTTTCCCTTCCGAGGGAGCTGTCGCTAACATGTCGCTAACATTTATCAATTCGTAAACGCATTTGCACTTTGGATTCAGACAAGAAAAAAACAAAAGCCGCACAACAGCACATTGGTCAGCCGGCTCTCTGAAGAGCACACCTCTCATTCACAAGATGGCACGTTCTATATAATGCAACACCACCTTCTGCCACCACAACAAAACAGCAAATTTATCATCGCACCTCATTCCCCTGATCAACATGATGGCGACAACTACATTACGGCATGTTACCACTCAGATCCTTTTGCTTGTCCTCCATGTGACCGGCCCTTTTACATATCCCATAACTAATTTGTATGTTACTGTCTTTTTCTTATCACATGTATGACACACATGGTTAGAATTTCGATTCGAATAAAATTAACGTTTCTCTCATTGTTGCTTCCATATTCGCCTGATGCCGAGTTTAATTTCAGGTTTAATCAGGTTTAATCAGGTTTAATTAATCAGGTTTAATTAATCAGGTTTAATTAATTTGATCAGGTTTAATTAATTAATTAATTTAATTTGATGAATTAATTAATTCTAATTAATTCATCTAATTTAATTTAATTAATCTAATCTAATTAATTAATTTAATCTAATTTAATTTAATCTAATCTAATTAATTTAATCTAATTAATTTAATCGAATTAATTAATTTAATCGAATTTAATTAATTAATTAATTTAATCAGGTTTAATTAATCAGGTTTAATCAGGTTTAATCAGGTTTAATTTCAGGTTTAATCCTGAGGTTTTCGACACCTTTTAATCATGGAAGGGAGAGAAAAGTTATTTTTTGTTAAGCCTGACCGAGAAAGGTGACTGATTCTCATGAACTATCTGTTTTGCAGATCTACTTAGCATGATGAAGCCACCAAAGCGTACCTCCAGAGGTGTTTCTGCATGGAAACCATGCAGTATGATTGCCGATTACACATTATATTAAAAATAACCGAGCCGTGACGTACGTCCGAAACAAAAGGGTCACACAATTCAATGTTAAGGTCACGTGGTCTGTTTGAGAGTCAAATTATGTGAGTTTACTAAATTGGGAAAACATGTAGATATTGAGAGAATACACTACTCACAATAAGTTAGGGATATTGGCAGGTTCTTCTGTGTGGTTGATTTTGTGTATTAATTATGTTGAAAAAGGTGTTGGTCCTAATTCTACGGTTATTAATGAGTGTGAAAAACACAGCATTCTTGATTTCAATACCCTAACCCTAAACCCATATAAAAAATAAAAACTCACTCACACAATATCCCTAACTTATTGTGAGTAGTGTACATCAAAGATTGTTACTTGTCTTCTTGCTCTATTTTTTCCCTCTCTGTGCTAACCTGTGGGACGACAGGATAACTGAGAGGTGTACGTGAACGCTTTTGAGCTGTCTTGCCTGGGTTTCAATCTCAACTCGGATATAAACCCGGGTCGTCGACCGCGCTTTGTCACCGTGGTGTTTCACATGCAGGGCGGCAACTATCGGGGACGCCTCTTCGCGGTGGTTGTACCCCCCAATGCAAGTCAGGGGCCAAATCTTCCCCATTCTTCCCTGCTGCCCGGATATGTAAGGACAGTGCGGTCGTGGTCAGAGTGCCGATCGGTCCCCATGGACCGGCCCTTCCCTTCCCTTCCCTTTCCTCTTCTCTTCTCTTCTCTTCTCTCTCTCTGTCGCCACCTATCGGCTGTCGGTGTGCTGGGTGCGGTGTCATGGCGTCTGTTCATGTCTTGGCATTGTAGCTCCGTGCTCGTGGTTTGTATCTTTACCCTCCCCTTACCTTTTCTCACCTTTGTTCCGTCTATTGTGTGTCACCCTTCCACGTTATCATCCCTCCCCCCCTCTTGAGAGTGAGAAAGTGAGAGAGCACACGTGGTGAGACCGGTAAAGGTTCCCCCTTAGGGCGGTTCCCTCTTCCGGTTTTTTTCGCCTCGTGTTACAAATCATAATACTTTTTCCGTTTCTTTTTTCGTAAATATTTTTATTTTTCGTTTGTTTACTGGAGCTTTTTGGCTTCATTAACCCTTTATACATCTATCCTTTGTTTAAACGTGTAAACGATGGTGGATAGCTCTCGTTACACGTCTCTTGAAGCGCTAACCCGGAAGCATGGGTTAGTTTGCTCACCTCCGTCGGGAATCGACGTCGAGGCCATTATCCTTGCGGTCGGAGAGTTAATCGGTTTGGATAATGTAAAAGCGGCTTCTCGCATGAATAAACGCGTGGTAATCTTTGTTTCCACAGTGCCCATGGTTGCTCAAATAGTCGAGCACGGGCTTTTCTTTGCTCCCGACGTGTTTGTTCAGGTATGTCCACTCGACACGCCGGCAGTTCGGGTTTCTCTCTCTAACGCTCCTCCGTTCCTTAAGAACAAAGACCTGGTTACTGAACTAAACAAACTTGGTTCTGTCGTCTCTTCAGTTACAATGGTTCCTGTACGAGGAAAAAATAACCGTTTAAAACACGTCATGTCCTTTCGTCGTTTTGTTTATATGATTTTACTGCGTGGTGTAACCTCTTTAAATGCGGTATTGCCCTTCAAGGTCGAAGGTCACACTTATCGGGTCTTTGTCTCCACAGAGTCTCTAGTTTGTTTTGAGTGTGGTCAATATGGTCATTTAAAAGACTCGTGCCCGAAAAAGTCCACAGATAGAGTCACTAGCCTGAATGGTGATGAACAGCAGGGCTATACTGAGATCGTTGTCGATGATGTAAACAGTATGGATGGTGCTGATGCAAACCCCATTGTAGACAAACAGAGAACCAGGAAAAGAACCCTCCCACCTTCAAGCGACCTCAACGAGCCTGATAATAAGGTCTTGGCCGGTCCTCCAACCTTCGCTCAAGTGGTTAGTGAAGGTTATGGTGGAGCGCGACCTCCTCCTCAGCAGTTTCCTCCAGTTGAGGAAATTCCTCAACCTCCCCCGCCTTCAGAATACTCTGAGGGTAATGTGATAAATGCTGAAAATGTATGTGTTGGCCAGACAGCACCTGAGTCTCTCCAGTGTTCTGAGGGTAAACCTCCATGTGAGGTTGAGCCCCCATGTGTGTCCCCTGCTGAAGCTTGTGTTGATTGTGCCACCCCTCCCTCTGTGGGGAGTGGTGAGTGTGTTGGAACTAGTGATCTGTCTGTGGAACCCTCCATTGAGGCAGCTGAGCCTTGCCAAGCTCATGGTCAGCAGGGTGATAGTGCTGAAGTCTCAGATTTTCGCGTCGATGAGCCCGTTGCCTCGGCAATGGACTCTCAATGCAATGATTGTGACTCTGATGGGGGTTCTTCCGTTGCCTCACTGAGTGATGGTGAGGCCGACTTCTCATCGGAGCATGTCTCTGGAGGCTCTGTCCCTCCTGCTGAAATCGTGGATTTCCTACAAAAAACTTACCGTAAAAAGCGAGTGAAAATCTGCGATTTCTTCGTTGATACTCACGCCTTCATTAGTGGGGCTCAGGAAGTTGTACAACAATCTGCGGCCCTTCATATTTCTGATCAATCACTGAAAAGACTGAAGAGGTACCTTGTCACAGCAAGGAAAGAATTAAACCTGTAATGGCTGTGTTGCTGCCTATGTTTCTATGAACATAGCAAGCTTGAACATTAATGGTGGGCGCAGTCAGCTGCGTCGGTCCCAAACTGTGCAATTAGCCAGGAGGGAAAAGATTGATGTACTTTTATTGCAAGAAACTCGTGCCACTGCAGACTGCATGGCTGATTGGCAGCAACAGCTGATTGGCACTTGGTTTTTTAGTAATACAGATTCTGTGAGTGCGGGTATTGCTTTTTTTGTCAGTTCACGTTTGTCTGTCTCCCCCCCCCCCCCCCCCATCTTTAAGGAAATCGTACCAGGCTATCTAGCCTCTGTAGAGCTTGAATACAATCAGCAACGATTTATGTTTGTTAACGTCTATGCTCCAAGCGATAGCACAGATAGAGGAACGTTTTTTAATCAGTCCTTTAATTTCCTGAGACACCTCTCTTCTGATACGTTGTTGTGCTTAGGGGGTGACTTTAACTGTACTGTAAACCCAACTTTAGATAGGAACAGTGCAGAGCCACATCCAGCTTCAAGTAGGCCTCTTTCCAGTATAATTTCGTGGCATGACCTCAACGATGTATGGCGGCAACAACACCCAAACCTGCAGCAATTTAGCTGGTGTCGGGTTTTACTAAATCATCTTTCACTTGCTCGTCTTGATAAATTTTATATTCCTAACTCTGCTGTCAACCTTGTGACATATACGGCTATTGTCCCTTCAGGCTTCTCTGATCATTCTTTGGTAAAACTGTGCTTTTCTTTTCCTCGTTTCAAACGCCGCACCCTGTATTGGTCCTTTAACACCTCACTTCTGAGCGATTCTTTCTTTAAATCATCCTTTGTGGTTTTTTGGGACAAGGTTGTGGATTTCCAACATCGTTTCCTAAATCTCTGTCAGTGGTGGGACTATGCTAAAGCGCAGATCCGTGTTTTCTGTCAGCAATACAAAACCAATTGCTCTCAAAGTAAACAATTATGTATTGATGCCTTGAAACAAGAAATTCTACGATTGCAGGAAGGTGCTGAGGTCCTCAGTGATGAAAGACGGTGTCAACTCCTCTTTGAAAAACAAACTTAGCTTAAGGAATTAATTCAAGAAAATGGTATTGGTGCCTTAGTCAGGCTGAGAGTGAATGGTTTACTGTCGTCAGACACATGTTGTAAAGATTTCTTTAAGTTTGAGAAGATGACGAAGGCGAGCCAGCAAATGCTTAGTCTTCGGGCTAGTGATGGGCATATTCTTAGTGATAATACGGAGATTGTTCATTTTGTTCGGTCTTATTTTGAGAATGTGTTTTCCTTTAAGCCCAATGATGTGCCTGCAATGCAGAATATTACGACCAATTTACCGCAGATAGATGAGCATCAACGGCATGTCTTGGATGAGAACATTACTCTCGGTGAACTTAAAACTGCGCTCGATGGCCTTGCTGATCATAAGGCTCCTGGTTTTGATGGGTTACCACCTGAATTTTATAAAACCTTTTGGGACATGCTTGGTCCTGCTTTGCACTCAGTGTTTTTATACAGTCTGCGTGAGGGATTGTTACCCCTTAGTTGTCGGCGTGCAGTTGTTTGCCTTATCCCTAAGAAAAACGACCTGCAATTGATACAGAACTGGCGTCCAATCTCTCTTCTCTGCACAGATTACAAGATTTTTTCCAAAACGCTAGCTAACCGTGTTAAGACTGTTCTAAGCACAGTTATACATCAGGATCAATCGTACTGTGTTATGCACAGATCTATGCACGATAACTTGTTTTTGGTACGAGACCTGTGGGATGTGTGTGCATTTCAACAACAACATACCGGTCTCTTTTTTATTGACCAAGAAAAGGCTTTTGACTCTGTTAATCATGAGTATTTGTTTCACATTTTAAAGCAATTTGGTTTTGGGGCATCCTTTATTTCATATGTATCCTTATTGTATAATCACATTTTTAGCTTGATCAAAATCAATGATGGTCTCTGTTCACCTTTGCGGATTGGGAGGGGAATTCGGCAAGGCTGTCCCTTATCTGGAATCTTGTACTCTCTTTGCATTGAGCCCCTTTTGATTCGTTTACGATCTTCTCTTATGGGATTTTCAGTGACTCCATCAGAAAATCCCGTTATCATTTCAGCCTATGCTGATGATGTATGTGTTGCTGTTCGCAGCAGTAATGACATTGCTCTGCTATTTGAGTGCCTATGGGTATACTCTCAAGCATGTACAACGCAAATTAATTGGTCGAAATGCAAAGAAGTTTGGGTCGGCGGTACGCCACCTTCTGCCCTTCCAATTCTCCCTATGAATTTGACATGGGAAAAAGAAGGTGTGAAATACCTCGGTGTTTACCTTGGAACCCCAGGCTTTGTCAAAAGGAATTGGGATGGTTTGCTCCACAAAATCAGCAACAAATTAAACAGATGGAGAGGAATTTTGTCGACCTTGTCTTTCCGCGGTCGTGCCCTGGTCACTATCAACCTGGTGGCCCCTCTCTTATGGCATAAAATGATTGCCTTGCAGCCACCTGCAACGTTGGTGTCGTCAATCCAAAAATGTTTACTTGACTTCTTTTGGGATGGCAAACACTGGCTAAAGGCAGAGACTATTTGCCTCCCACTGGCAGAAGGAGGTCATGGGCTTGTGGACATTCTTTGTCGGGTGATGGCCTTCCGAGTCTCTACAGCTCGTCGTTTTATATTTCTGGAGGCCTTGCCCTGGAAATCGACTGCAAACTGTATACTAAAACAAGCCGGCATACTTGGGTACAATTGTGAACTCTTCTTCATGGAGCTGCAACATGTCGATGCTTCGCTGCTCCCTGACTTTTACCAAGATGTCTTGAACGTCTGGCAGTCCATTTCAATAACTCGCCAAATGGGGACATACAACAGTGAAAGGTTCCTCCGGGAACCCCTTTTCTACAATGCCCTCTTTCCTGCTATTCCTCGCTCACGTGCCTTTGTGCAACGTTTTGTGAGTGCTGGCGTGAAAACGACTCGGGACCTTCGTGACTGTAACAGGAACAGTTGGTTCTCCGCAGGACATCTTCAAGTAAGAACTGGCATCAGATCTTTGAGGAGCGTAGCCAAGGTCCTACAGGAAATCCTGTGTGTTTTTAGGCACCTGGGCCTGAGCTCAACTGCCAACATTGGTGACCACCATACACCACCACAGATCTGTGCTAGCTCTAGCCTGCCAGCTGATAGCGCCACAACATCTATCTTGCTATCCTCATCGCCACTTTCCAGCAAGGATAAAAAGAGACTGTATCGTTTGTGTATCTCAGTTCGGTTTCCCTCGTTACAGCCTCTTTCTTTTGGGGCTCGATGGAAAGAGAAACTGCCTTCTGGGTCTCCCTCCCATCCGCAATGGTCTGCAATGTATGTTTCACCGATTGTTAAAAGGACTGGTGATATTGCTTGGAGACTCGCCCATATGGTGTTGCCCTCCAAAGTTTTATTACATCGTTTTAATGAGGATAATTCAGTGGAATGCCCCTTTTGTATGATTTCTGAAGACCTTTTCCATGCTTACGTAGATTGTGCAAGACTCTCTCCCTTCTTTGGTTTTTTTATCAACTTTTTTTAATCGTATGAACTTTTCTTTTTCTACACGTGTTTTTATCTTTGGAACACCACTTAGTTATAAAAAACGCTCTCTCTCTCTCTCTGTCGCCACCTGCTGGCCGTTTGTATGCTGGTTGCACTGTCATGGCGTCTGCTTGTGGAGGCCTGTGAGTGCTCTGTGTTGTTGCTCCATTCCCCCCCCCCCCGTTTTCCCCCCTCCGTGTCCTTGTGCCTGTTCGTGGAGTCTTCCTGGTGATTCCCATATACGTTGAGACGGGAGAGAGAGCCGGAGAGCACAGGGTGATCGCTGGTAAGGGTTTGCCGTTTTTGGGCGTCGCCCGATCGGTGTTTGCTCCTTCATCTTAAACCTCTATTTCCTTTTTTTCCTTTCGTTTATCTTTCCTTCAGTTTGTTTTGTTGCCTCCCTTTTCCGAAGTTAGGGAAATCGGAGAGGTCTGATTACTTCCCATTCCCGGAGTTTGGGTAGGGAAGATTATATTATATATTCACCCTCCCCGAGTTGGGGAGGGGTTGTAAGTGCAGCTGTTCCAGCATGGCAGCTGCACTATCTCGATTTACGGCCTTTTAGAGCCTGACCCGTAAGCACGGGTTCTTTTGTGTACCTCTGGAACGTGAGGTGAGTGTCGAGGACGTTGTCCTCGCAACCGGTCGTGTTGTCGGGATCGACAAGGTTGTTGCCGCTTCGCGGATGAACAAGCGGATCGTTATTTTTTTGTCCGACGTGGATTGTGTCCCACAAATTGTCGAACAGGGTTTGACAATCGATCCAGATTTATTTGTTATGATTTCCCCACTAGATAGCCCAGCGATAAAAGTCGTGATATCCAATTGCCCCCCATTTGTATCCGACGATGTACTAATTAAAGAGTTGTCCCGATACGGTACCATCATGTCTCGTATCTCCATGATTCCCTTCGGGTCACGAAACAACGATTTAAGGCACGTGGTTTCATTCCGGCGGCAAGTGTTTATGATTTTAAAAAATTCCCAGAAGGATTTAAACCTTATAATAAAATTAAAACATCAACAGAACGAATATACAGTGTACGTGTCCACCAACGTTATAAAATGTTTTGGCTGCGGACAATTTGGGCATGTTAAGCATGACTGCCCCCGAAAAGAGGATTCTCCACAAGTACAACCTCCCCTCCGAACCGGGAATAAGCAACCTTCCCACCACCGATCCAAACCCTTCCACCACCGACCCAAGCCTTCCCACCACCGAACCAAACCCTCCCACCACCGAACCAAGCTTTCCCGCCACCAAACCAAGCCCTCCCACCACCGACCCGAACCTTCCCACCATCGACCCAAGCCTTACCACCACTGATCCCAATCTGTCTACTACCGACCCAAGCCCTCCTACCACCGATCCAAACCCCCCCGCCGTACCCCCTTCCCCTCCCCTTGAAACAGGGGCCCCTCCCTCTACTGAAGGATCTAATTGCAGCCATCTCCTGTTAACGATAGACCTCACCCCCCAGGCGACATCGTCCAATCACAGCTTGTTGCCTGCTATAACTGATCCTACCTCTCTCGCCGTGGTAGCCGATGGAAATCCCCTCCCGATGATCACGCCCCCCGTCCCCCCCCTCCCCCCAAACCCTTGCAATCTCTTCCCACTAACCAGGACGAGTTTCAATTAGTCTGCCAAAAAGGAAAAAGACATCTGCAAACAACAGATGAAAACGGTCATCTCTTTAAAAAACCTACAACTGAAAACCGACAGCCCCTCCTCTCTGTCCTAGATTTGTCCCTCGTCACAGAAAATCGTTTCTCGGTATTGGAGGACATAGATGTGGATGAATCCTCGCTCTTGTCTACTGACCTAGAAACTGATATGATTGAACCGCAAAAATTAGTACCCCCCCCCTCCCCCCCCTCCCTCGAAGATGGCTCATTTCTCTCCCTCCCCGTCCCCTCCCTCTATGGACTATGCCCCATCCGATAACGTGGAGGGATGTGATGACGGTGAGGAGATAAATGATGAAAACCAGTGTGACACACCATCTGAGCCATCTGATATAGATGACTCTGTTAGTGAATGTGGTAGCCTTAAGGAAGAAGAAACCCCTCCAATCCCTCCCTCCGAGATAAAAAGGTTTCTTAAGGACACATTCCGAAAAAGGAATGTTGTTATAGAAACCTTTTTTCCGGAGCTACCTGATTTTATACATTCCGCTAGATTGATGGTAAAACGGCCCCACGTTTTTAATTTCAATTCCTCCCAACGTCACCGTTTAAAGAAGTGGTTGCAAAAAGCTAAGAATGAACTGCTATCAAAAAATTGAGTGGTGGTCACTCCTCCTTGTAGCTGTAATGAGTTTTTCCATTTGTAGCCTGAATATTAACGGAGGATGTAGCTCTGTCCGTAAAGTTCAAGTAAGGGATTTTTTATTACAGAAGAAAGTCGACATTGCCCTCTTACAAGAGACCCATGCCAACGACTGCCGTGTCGCAGAATGGTGTAGGCTCTTCCCCGGCCTGTCCTTTTTTTAGTAACGGTGACTCCCGCAAAGGCGGTGTCGCAATAATTCTTAGCCCCTCCTTTTCGCCTTCATCGCTTAAATTTGACGAAATACACAAGGGATCCCTAGCATCCCTAGAATTCCACTACTGTGGAAAATTTTATGCTATTTTTAATATTTATGCCCCAAGTACGCCTGTAGCTCGGCGAGGGTTTTTTAATGACCTTGGGACACACCTAACGTCCCTCGACAGCCAAAACGCCCTAAAAAACCAAGACAATCATGCTTGTATTGGTGGAGATTTTAATTGCACCCTCCAACCCCAACTAGACAGGAACAGTGCAGAGCCCCATCCTGCCTCCACAATCCCTCTCACCAAATTTTTAAAACAAATGAATTTGACAGATATATGGCAGGTACAGCACCCATCAATCAGGCAATACACATGGTGTCGATGCATTCAGGGTAATATTGTACTTGCTCGCTTGGACAAGTTTTATATTAATCCTCCACTTGAACGCCTCGTTCTGTCATCCAAAATTTGCCCATCAGGATTCTCGGACCACAGCGCAACATTTCTCAAAATTTCTGCCCCCTGCCCGAAACACAAGAGTGCTTTTTGGAAATTTAATAACAACTTACTTGATGATAGTACCTTTAAGGACATTTTTCCGGAAATTTGGAATATTCTAGTTGCCTCCCAAGGGAATTTCTCAAACCTCAGACAATGGTGGGATAATGCCAAAACGCACATCAGACTGTTCTGCCAACAATATCATGTGTATGGTGTTCAAGAGGAAAGAAAAACCACAACCTTACTTGAAGATGAAATCCTGGAATTACAGGAACAGCTTCAGGGAACTGCAAGTGTGAGCTACCAGGAAATGGGGCAACAAATGCATGGAAAAACGGCCTTACTGAATTCCATATCCGAAAGGCGAGCACAAAATGCCTTATTGCGCCTGAAGATGAGGTACATACACGACCTTGATGCTCCAACCAAATTCTTCTTCAGCCTTAAAAGGGGGGCCTCTTCGTCAATGATTACACGCTTGCTCCATGATGGGGAACTCCTTTATGAAGATGGCAGAATCAGGGAATGTGCCCGGAAACATTTTAAACAATGGTTTATGCGGCATGACACTAACCAGGATGCAATATCGGAACTTGTTTCTAACCTTCCAACATTGGCGGAGGACCAGAAGCAGCAGTTGGAGGATCCTCTTAGGTTACCTGATCTCACCGCTGCCTTGAAGGCCATGGAACCTGATAAAGCCCCTGGACTGGATGGGCTGACTAGCGAATTTTTCCAGTTTTTTTGGGACGCCATTGGACCTCACCTACTGCGGGTATTGAATGAATGTTTAGAGGATGGACAACTGCCGTGGAGTTGCCGGAGAGCAGTCACCACCTTAATTCCTAAGAAAGCGGACACTCAACTTATAGAGAACTGGCGTCCTATTTCTGTTTTATGTACGGATTATAAAATTTTAGCCAAAGCCTTGTCTAATCGAATGAAACCTTTTATGAATGTACTAATAGGAGAACATCAATCCTTTTGTATTCCTGGACGTACTATTTTTAATAATATCTTTCTTATCCGTGATACCATTCGGTTTTGTAACAATTTTAATATGAATGTTGGTCTGTTTTTCATTGACCAAGGAAAAGCCTTTGACTGTATTGACCACATGTACCTTTTTAGAGTTTTAGAGAATTTTGGGTTTGGACCTATTTTTATCTCGTACGTTAAACTTTTGTATTGTAATATATCCAGTGTTCTTAAAATTAATCAAGTATTGTGTAGCCCCATTGCTGTACAACGGGGAGTACGGCAAGGTTGCCCGCTATCTGGACTTTTATACTCTCTTGCCATCGAACCTCTTCTGCTCCAATTACGTACGCACATTTCTGGCTTCACTGGATCAATTCTTACCACCGCTAAAAGTCTCTGCTTATGCAGATGATGTCTGTATTTATATAAAAAATAGTGCTGACGTCACTGCGGTGGCTCAGGCACTAAAGACATATTGTCAGGCTTGTTCAGGCCAGGTAAACTGGAAGAAGAGTGAAGCCCTTTGGATAGGACCTGGAGATTGCCCGCCAATTGTCCTACCAGGAGGAGTGAACTGGCAGAAAAGTGGCATTAAATACCTCGGTATTTTCCTAGGAGACAACACCTTTGAGCAGCAGAACTGGGTGGGATTACCGGACAAGGTAATGGCAAAACTGGCCCGCTGGAAAGGACTTCTTTCTCAACTTTCGTACCGTGGAAGAACTCTCGTCATTAACAATCTTGTCGCCTCTATGCTATGGCATGAGATGATATGCCTACAACCGCCCGGGAGCCTTCTTATTACACTGCAAAAGAGCATTGTCGACTTTTTCTGGAGCGGGAAACACTGGCTCCAACCCCCCGTGGCATACTTACCACTCACTGAAGGTGGCCAAGGTCTTATTGATATCCGCAGCCGGATTATGGTCTTCCGGCTTCATATCGTGCGCTAACTTGTATATGGAGATGAAGCCCTACTCTGGAGGCCTCTGGCTAACTGCATATTGCAGCTTACATGCAAGCTGGGTTACGACCGAGAACTTTTCTTGATGAACCCTCATCAAATCGATTCATCCTTGCTGCCCACCTTTTACCAAGGGGTGATGAACGCCTGGCAAGCCCTGTCCTTTTCCCGTGAAATGGCAACATACAACATGGAAATGTTGTTGAATGAGCCCCTATGCTACAACCCCTTCCTGGAAAACAGCTTGAATAATGGGGGACTCGTTCAACGTTTTGTTGATGCCAAGCTGCTGCGAATGAAAGACCTCATGACAGAGTCTGGGAGCTGCTGGCTGAGTGCTGCCGCTGTGGCACAAAAAACCGGAATAAAATCTGTCAGGATCATCTCTCGGTTCCTTCAAGGGATATCCACAACGTATCGTAATACCTGCGAGGAACTTGGCCCTTCCCCCGAGGAAACAGCGGGTGACTTCCCCAAACTCCTAGTCTTCAGCCCGCCACTTAATCTGTCCCCTGGCCTGAACAGCCCTGATGATACTGCATTATCCCTTCCCGCCTTTCCAAAGAAAACTTTGTACAACGCGTGCGTTAAAATTTTATACGCAAAAACATTTTCTGAGCACCCGAGGCTTCGATGGCGGGATGTTTTACCCCCAATACCCCCCAATCGCCCCAATTGGCGAAGTTTTTATCTCTTGCCTACTCCAAAGTATGTTGGAGATATTCAATGGAAACTTGTACACTGGATTTTACCTTATAATGTTTTACTGAACCGGTTTTCTACTGCTAACTCTAATCTATGCCCTTTCTGTGCATCCATTGAAACCCTACCGCATATATACCTTGAGTGTGAATGATTGCAACCTCTTTTTACATTCCTTCAGGAACGCTTTGTGAAGCTTGGTTCCCTCTTCAATCACAATGTTTTTATTTATGGTGTTTTAGGACCGTCTTCCCTTAGAAATGTGGTTTTAATGAATTTTTTAATTGGCCAGGCCAAGTTTGCAATTTACAAATCCAGGAAGAAAAAAATGGGAAACGCTTCTGACTCGTCATATGATGTACTGCTCACCCTTAATGCTCTTGTAAATGCAAGACTAAAGCTAGAGTACCGGTGTTTTTAAATGAACAAGAATTTAACATGTTTTAAAGAAAAGTGGGTTTTTAATGATGCCATATGCACACTTGATGATGATGATTTGATAATAACTTTTCCTTGAGACCATTCTATTGTGTTTTGTTTTCTTTGTGACTGAACATAACTGATTTTTTGTACTCTTGTAATAAAAGGAAGAAACAGTCAGTCTCTCTCTCTCTCACGCTCTCTCTCACTCTCTGTAACTCTGTCATGGCTGTGACTTCGTGAAGGCGATGTACACCATCTTGGATGTGGGGGATCTCTGGATCGCTCCAACGAGATACAGTGCATTTAGAAAGTATTCAGACCCCTTCACTTTTTTCACATTTTGTTATGTTGCAGCCTTATGCTGAAATCGTTTAAATTCATTTTTTCCTTCATCAATCTACACTCAATACCCCATAATGACAAAGAGAAAACAGCATTTTAGAAAGCTTTGCAAATTTATTAAAAAGAAAAAACAGAAATATCACATTTACATAAGTATTCATACCCTTTGCTATGACACTTGAAATTTATCTCAGGTGCCTCCCATTGCTCTTGAAATTCTTTGAGATGTTTCTACACCTTGATTGGAGTCCACCTGTGGTAAATTCAATTGATTGGACACGATTTGGAAAGACACACACCTGTCGATATAAGGTCTCACAGTTGACAATGCATATCAGAGCAAAAACCAAGCCATGAGGTCGAAGGAACTGCCTGCAGAGCTCAGAGACAGGATTGTGTCGAGGCACAGATCTGGGGAAGCCCACAAAAAAAATCTCTGCTGCATTGAAGGTTCCCAAGAGCACAGTGGCCTCCATAATGGAAGAAGTTTGGAAGCCTCCATAATTCTTAAATGGAAGAAGTTTGGAACAACCAGGACTCTTCCTAGAGCCGCCGGGCCAAACTGAGCAATTGGGGGAGAAGGGCCTTGGTAAGAGAGGTGACCAAGAACCCGATGGTCACACTGGCTGAGCTCCAGAGATCCTGTGTGGAGATGGGAGAAACTTCAAGAAGGACCACCATCACTGCAACACTCCACCGATCTGGGCGTTATGGCAGAGGGGCCAGACGGAAGCCTCTCCTCAGTGCAAGACACATGAAAGCCTGCTTGGAGTTTGCAAAAAAGCACCTAAAGGACTCTCAGACTGTGAGAAACAAGATTATGTGGTCTGATGAAATCAAGATTGAACTGTTTGGCCTCAATTCTAAGCATCATGTCTGGAGGAAACCAAGCACCGCTCATCACCTGCCCAATACCATCCCAACTGTGAAGCATGGTGGTGGCAGCATCATGTTGTGGGGGTGTTTTTCAGCAGCAGGGACTGGTCAGGGTTGAGGGAACAATGAACAGAGCAAAGTACAGAGATATCCTAAATGAAAACCTGAAACAGAGCGCTCAGGACCTCAGACTGGGCCGAAGGTTCACCTTCCAACAGGACAATGACCCTAAGCACACAGCCAAGACAATGCGGGAGTGGCTTATGGACAACTCTGTGAAGGTCCTTGAGTGGCCCAGCCAGAGCCCTGACTTGAATCCAATCGAACATCTCTGGAGAGACCTGAAAATGGCTGTCCACCGACGGTCCCCATCCAACCTGACAGAGCTTGAGAGGATCTGCAGAGAAGAATGGCAGAAAATCCCCAAATCCAGGTATGCAAAGCTTGTCACGTCATACCCAAGAAGACTCGAGGCTGTAATCGCTGCCAAAGGTGCTTCAACTAAGTACTGAGTTAAGGGTCTGAATACTTATGTACTTAAATGTGATATTTCAGTTTTTTCTTTTTAATAAGTTTGCAAAACTTTCTAAAATCCTGTTTTCTCTTTGTCAATATGGGGTATTGAGTGTAGATTGATGAGGGAAAAAATGAATTTTAACGATTTCAGCATAAGGCTGCAACATAACAAAATGTGAAAAAAGTGAAGGGGTCTGAATACTTTCTGAATGCACTGTAGATCATCTGGCTCCATGTCATGGGCTTCTTCGAGAGAAATGTCTGGGGCTATATTACAACAACAACAACAACAACAACAACAGCAACATGTAGGACACGTCACCAATGCATTGTGGCGTCCTTCGGAAGAATGTTACGTTGAAACACCTGTTTGTAAGCATTGGTTGCACTGGTTGACGTTAAAGATCCCATGGTGTCTTTTGTGAAGAGAGTGGTGGGTGAGTTGTCACCTCCATCCCAATCAAATTACAAGTTCCTGCCAATTGAACCTTAGGCCTGGCCAGACTGTTCATGAAAGACTTGGGCCACAACCATTCACCTGAAGCCGAACCCACTAGATGGTGCGAACATTTGAGTCTGGTAAAAAAGAAGATTGCATTGATTTCTTGGGATGTCTTTTTCTACATTTCCTCCAAAGTCCCTCTACTGACTGACTTGTGTGGTGCACTGTTTGCCATTGTGGAAATATTTTCTCCTGAACTATTTCTTCACGCTTCCATTACGTGTTACCCGTTAATTACGTTACCCGTAATTGAGGTTACCCGTTACCCGTTAATCAATCAACTCCAACCACCACTTCCATACCCACACACCCCACAAGGCAAACAAACTTTCCTGTACTTTTTCATATTATTTAACTTGTCTTCAAATAATTTCCAAGAAAGGGGATCAATAATATAAGCCTGGTGTTGGCTTAGCGGTTTGGGTGGTGGGCTTGGGATCCTAGGTTCCTGAGTTCGAATCCCGGTCGATCGCTGAATTAACGCCAGGGTGGTTGACTCATCCTGTCATCCTTCCGAGGTCGGCAAATTGAGTACCAGTTTGCTGGGATGAATGATCCCGGTGTGTACCCCAACCTAGTATAGGTACACCGTATCCCTGTGCATCGTAAGAGGGGACAAAAGGGTTGGCGTCAGGAAGGGCTTCTGGCCATAAAAACATTGCCTCAAACAGGGAACCATGATTGCCATGTGGTTTTCCACAGTAATACAAGTGCAAAAAGTGGTTTTTCCACACTAATACAAGTGCAAAAGTGGTTTCCTGCACCAACACAGTGCGAAAAGTGGTTTTTCAACACAAACACAAGTGCGAAAAGTGGTTTTTCAACACTAACACAACTGCAAAAAGTGGTTTTTCAACACTAACACAAGTGCGAAAAGTGGTTTTTCCACACTAATACAAGTGCGAAAAGTGGTTTCCTGCACCAACACAGGTGCGAAAAGTGTTTTTTCAACACTATCACAAGTGCAAAAAGTGTTTTTTCCACACTAATACAAGTGCAAAAGTGGTTTTTCAACACTAACACAAGTGCGAAAAGTGGTTTTTCAACACTAACACAAGTGCGAAAAGTGGTTTTTCAACACTATCACAAGTGCAAAAAGTGTTTTTTCCACACTAATACAAGTGCAAAAGTGGTTTCCTGCACCAACACAAGTGCAAAAAGTGGTTTTTCAACACTAACACAAGTGCGAAAAGTGGTTTTTCAACACAAACACAAGTGCGAAAAGTGGTTTTTCAACACTAACACAACTGCAAAAAGTGGTTTTTCAACACTAACACAAGTGCGAAAAGTGGTTTTTCCACACTAATACAAGTGCGAAAAGTGGTTTCCTGCACCAACACAGGTGCGAAAAGTGTTTTTTCAACACTATCACAAGTGCAAAAAGTGTTTTTTCCACACTAATACAAGTGCAAAAGTGGTTTTTCAACACTAACACAAGTGCGAAAAGTGGTTTTTCAACACTAACACAAGTGCGAAAAGTGGTTTTTCAACACTATCACAAGTGCAAAAAGTGTTTTTTCCACACTAATACAAGTGCAAAAGTGGTTTCCTGCACCAACACAAGTGCAAAAAGTGGTTTTTCAACACTAACACAAGTGCGAAAAGTGGTTTTTCAACACTATCACAAGTGCAAAAAGTGTTTTTTCCACACTAATACAAGTGCAAAGGTGGTTTTTTCACACTAATACAAGTGCAAAAGTGGTTTCCTGCACCAACACAAGTGCGAAAAGTGGTTTTTCAACACTAACACAAGTGCGAAAAGTGGTTTTTCAACACTAACACAAGTGCGAAAAGTGGTTTTTCCACACTAATACAAGTGCAAAAGTGGTTTCCTGCACCAACACAAGTGCGAAAAGTGGTTTTTCAACACTAACACAAGTGCGAAAAGTGGTTTTTCAACACTATCACAAGTGCAAAAAGTGTTTTTTCCGCACTAATACAAGTGCAAAAGTGGTTTCCTGCACCAACACAAGTGCGAAAAGTGGTTTTTCAACACTAACACAAGTGCGAAAAGTGGTTTTTCAACACTAACACAAGTGCGAAAAGTGGTTTTTCCACACTAATACAAGTGCAAAAGTGGTTTCCTGCACCAACACAAGTGCGAAAAGTGGTTTTTCAACACTAACACAAGTGCAAAAAGTGGTTTTTCAACACTAACACAAGTGCGAAAAGTGGTTTTTCAACACTAACACAAGTGCGAAAAGTGGTTTTTCAACACTAACACAAGTGCGAAAAGTGGTTTTTCAACACTAACACAAGTGCAAAAAGTGTTTTTTCCACACTAATACAAGTGCAAAAGTGGTTTTTCCACACTAATACAAGTGCAAAAGTGGTTTCCTGCACCAACACAAGTGCGAAAAGTGGTTTTTCAACACTAACACAAGTGCGAAAAGTGGTTTTTCAACACTAACACAAGTGCGAAAAGTGGTTTTTCAACACTAACACAAGTGCGAAAAGTGTTTTTTGCACACTAATACAAGTGCAAAAGTGGTTTCCTGCACCAACACAGGTGCGAAAAGTGGTTTTTCAACACTAACACAAGTGCGAAAAGTGGTTTTTCAACACTAACACAAGTGCGAAAAGTGGTTTTTCAACACTAACACAAGTGCGAAAAGTGGTTTTGCCACACTAATGCAAGTGCAAAAGTGGTTTCCTGCACCAACACAAGTGCAAAAAGTGGTTTTTCAACACTAACACAAGTGCGAAAAGTGGTTTTTCAACACTAACACAAGTGCGAAAAGTGGTTTTTCAACTGCGAAAAGTGGTTTTTGCCACACTAATACAAGTGCAAAAGTGGTTTCCTGCACCAACACAAGTGCGAAAAGTGGTTTTTCAACACTAACACAAGTGCGAAAAGTGGTTTTTCAACACTAACACAAGTGCGAAAAGTGGTTTTTCAACACTAACACAAGTGCGAAAAGTGGTTTTTCGACACTAATACAAGTGCAAAAGTGGTTTCCTGCACCAACACAGTGCGAAAAGTGGTTTTTCAACACTAACACAAGTGCGAAAAGTGGTTTTTCAACACTAACACAACTGCGAAAAGTGGTTTTTCAACACTAACACAAGTGCGAAAAGTGGTTTTTCCACACTAATACAAGTGCGAAAAATGGTTTCCTGTACCAACACAAGTGCGAAAAGTGGTTTCCTGTACCAACACAAGTGCGAAAAGTGGTTTTTCAACACTAACACAAGTGCGAAAAGTGGTTTTTCAACACTAATACAAATGCAAAAAGTGTTTTTTCCACACTAATACAAGTGCAAAAGTGGTTTCATGCACCAACACAAGTGCGAAAAGTGGTTTGTCAACACTAACACAAGTGCGAAAAGTGGTTTTTCAACACTATCACAAGTGCAAAAAGTGTTTTTTCCACACTAATACAAGTGCAAAAGTGGTTTCCTGCACCAACACAAGTGCGAAAAGTGGTTTTTCAACACTAACACAAGTGCAAAAAGTGGTTTTTCAACACTAACACAAGTGCGAAAAGTGGTTTTTCAACACTAACACAAGTGCGAAAAGTGGTTTTTCAACACTAACACAAGTGCGAAAAGTGGTTTTTCAACACTAACACAAGTGCGAAAAGTGGTTTTTCAACACTAACACAAGTGCGAAAAGCGGTTTTTCAACACTAACACAAGTGCGAAAAGTGGTTTTTCAACACTAACACAAGTGCGAAAAGTGGTTTTTCAACACAAACACAAGTGCGAAAAGTGGTTTTTCAACACTAACACAACTGCAAAAAGTGGTTTTTCAACACTAACACAAGTGCGAAAAGTGGTTTTTCCACACTAATACAAGTGTGAAAAGTGGTTTCCTGCACCAACACAGGTGCGAAAAGTGTTTTTTCAACACTATCACAAGTGCAAAAAGTGTTTTTTCCACACTAATACAAGTGCAAAAGTGGTTTTTCAACACTAACACAAGTGCAAAAAGTGGTTTTTCAACACTAACACAAGTGCGAAAAGTGGTTTTTCAACACTATCACAAGTGCAAAAAGTGTTTTTTCCACACTAATACAAGTGCAAAAGTGGTTTCCTGCACCAACACAAGTGCAAAAAGTGGTTTTTCAACACTAACACAAGTGCGAAAAGTGGTTTTTCAACACTATCACAAGTGCAAAAAGTGTTTTTTCCACACTAATACAAGTGCAAAGGTGGTTTTTTCACACTAATACAAGTGCAAAAGTGGTTTCCTGCACCAACACAAGTGCGAAAAGTGGTTTTTCAACACTAACACAAGTGCGAAAAGTGGTTTTTCAACACTAACACAAGTGCGAAAAGTGGTTTTTCCACACTAATACAAGTGCAAAAGTGGTTTCCTGCACCAACACAAGTGCGAAAAGTGGTTTTTCAACACTAACACAAGTGCGAAAAGTGGTTTTTCAACACTATCACAAGTGCAAAAAGTGTTTTTTCCGCACTAATACAAGTGCAAAAGTCGTTTCCTGCACCAACACAAGTGCGAAAAGTGGTTTTTCAACACTAACACAAGTGCGAAAAGTGGTTTTTCAACACTAACACAAGTGCGAAAAGTGGTTTTTCCACACTAATACAAGTGCAAAAGTGGTTTCCTGCACCAACACAAGTGCGAAAAGTGGTTTTTCAACACTAACACAAGTGCAAAAAGTGGTTTTTCAACACTAACACAAGTGCGAAAAGTGGTTTTTCAACACTAACACAAGTGCGAAAAGTGGTTTTTCAACACTAACACAAGTGCGAAAAGTGGTTTTTCAACACTAACACAAGTGCAAAAAGTGTTTTTTCCACACTAATACAAGTGCAAAAGTGGTTTTTCCACACTAATACAAGTGCAAAAGTGGTTTCCTGCACCAACACAAGTGCGAAAAGTGGTTTTTCAACACTAACACAAGTGCGAAAAGTGGTTTTTCAACACTAACACAAGTGCGAAAAGTGGTTTTTCAACACTAACACAAGTGCGAAAAGTGGTTTTTCAACACTAACACAAGTGCGAAAAGTGGTTTTTCAACACTAACACAAGTGCGAAAAGTGTTTTTTGCACACTAATACAAGTGCAAAAGTGGTTTCCTGCACCAACACAGGTGCGAAAAGTGGTTTTTCAACACTAACACAAGTGCGAAAAGTGGTTTTTCAACACTAACACAAGTGCGAAAAGTGGTTTTTCAACACTAACACAAGTGCGAAAAGTGGTTTTGCCACACTAATGCAAGTGCAAAAGTGGTTTCCTGCACCAACACAAGTGCAAAAAGTGGTTTTTCAACACTAACACAAGTGCGAAAAGTGGTTTTTCAACACTAACACAAGTGCGAAAAGTGGTTTTTCAACTGCGAAAAGTGGTTTTTGCCACTAATACAAGTGCAAAAGTGGTTTCCTGCACCAACACAAGTGCGAAAAGTGGTTTTTCAACACTAACACAAGTGCGAAAAGTGGTTTTTCAACACTAACACAAGTGCGAAAAGTGGTTTTTCAACACTAACACAAGTGCGAAAAGTGGTTTTTCGACACTAATACAAGTGCAAAAGTGGTTTCCTGCACCAACACAGTGCGAAAAGTGGTTTTTCAACACTAACACAAGTGCGAAAAGTGGTTTTTCAACACTAACACAACTGCGAAAAGTGGTTTTTCAACACTAACACAAGTGCGAAAAGTGGTTTTTCCACACTAATACAAGTGCGAAAAATGGTTTCCTGTACCAACACAAGTGCGAAAAGTGGTTTCCTGTACCAACACAAGTGCGAAAAGTGGTTTTTCAACACTAACACAAGTGCGAAAAGTGGTTTTTCAACACTAATACAAATGCAAAAAGTGTTTTTTCCACACTAATACAAGTGCAAAAGTGGTTTCATGCACCAACACAAGTGCGAAAAGTGGTTTGTCAACACTAACACAAGTGCGAAAAGTGGTTTTTCAACACTATCACAAGTGCAAAAAGTGTTTTTTCCACACTAATACAAGTGCAAAAGTGGTTTCCTGCACCAACACAAGTGCGAAAAGTGGTTTTTCAACACTAACACAAGTGCAAAAAGTGGTTTTTCAACACTAACACAAGTGCGAAAAGTGGTTTTTCAACACTAACACAAGTGCGAAAAGTGGTTTTTCAACACTAACACAAGTGCGAAAAGTGGTTTTTCAACACTAACACAAGTGCGAAAAGTGGTTTTTCAACACTAACACAAGTGCGAAAAGTGTTTTTTCCACATTAATACAAGTGCAAAAGTGGTTTCCTGCACCAACACAAGTGCGAAAAGTGGTTTTTCAACACTAACACAAGTGCGAAAAGTGGTTTTTCAACACTATCACAAGTGCAAAAAGTGTTTTTTCCCACACTAATACAAGTGCAAAAGTGGTTTCCTGCACCAACACAAGTGCGAAAAGTGGTTTTTCAACACTAACACAAGTGCGAAAAGTGGTTTTTCAACACTAACACAAGTGCGAAAAGTATTTTTTCCACACTAATACAAGTGCAAAAGTGGTTTCCTGCACAAACACAAGTGCAAAAAGTGGTTTTTCAACACTAACACAAGTGCGAAAAGTGGTTTTTCAACACTATCACAAGTGCAAAAAGTGTTTTTTCCACACTAATACAAGTGCAAAAGTGGTTTTTTCACACTAATACAAGTGCAAAAGTGGTTTCCTGCACCAACACAGGTGCGAAAAGTGGTTTTTCAACACTAACACAAGTGCGAAAAGTGGTTTTTCAACACCAACACAAGTGCGAAAAGTGGTTTTTCCACACTAATACAAGTGCAAAAGTGGTTTCCTGCACCAACACAAGTGCGAAAAGTGGTTTTTCAACACTAACACAAGTGCGAAAAGTGGTTTTTCAACACGATCCCAAGTGCAAAAAGTGTTTTTTCCGCCCTAATACAAGTGCAAAAGTGGTTTCCTGCACCAACACAAGTGCGAAAAGTGGTTTTTCAACACTAACACAAGTGCGAAAAGTGGTTTTTCAACACTAACACAAGTGCGAAAAGTGGTTGTTCCACACTAATACAAGTGCAAAAGTGGTTTCCTGCACCAACACAAGTGCGAAAAGTGGTTTTTCAACACTAACACAAGTGCGAAAAGTGGTTTTTCAACACTAACACAAGTGCGAAAAGTGGTTTTTCAACACTAACACAAGTGCAAAAAGTGTTTTTTCCACACTAATACAAGTGCAAAAGTTGTTTTTCCACACTAATACAAGTGCAAAAGTGGTTTCCTGCACCAACACAAGTGCGAAAAGTGGTTTTTCAACACTAACACAAGTGCGAAAAGTGGTTTTTCAACACTAACACAAGTGCGAAAAGTGGTTTTTCAACACTAACACAAGTGCGAAAAGTGGTTTTTCAACACTAACACAAGTGCGAAAAGTGTTTTTTCCACACTAATACAAGTGCAAAAGTGGTTTCCTGCACCAACACAGGTGCGAAAAGTGGTTTTTCAACACTTACACAAGTGTGAAAAGTGGTTTTTCAACACTAACACAAGTGCGAAAAGTGGTTTTTCAACACTAACACAAGTGCGAAAAGTGGTTTTTCAACACTAACACAAGTGCGAAAAGTGGTTTTGCCACACTAATGCAAGTGCAAAAGTGGTTTCCTGCACCAACACAAGTGCGAAAAGTGGTTTTTCAACACTAACACAAGTGCGAAAAGTGGTTTTTCAGCACTAACACAAGTGCGAAAAGTGGTTTTCAACACTAACACAAGTGCGAAAAGTGGTTTTTCCACACTAATACAAGTGCAAAAGTGGTTTCCTGCACCAACACAAGTGCGAAAAGTGGTTTTTCAACACTAACACAAGTGCGAAAAGTGGTTTTTCAACACTAACACAAGTGCGAAAAGTGGTTTTTCAACACTAACACAAGTGCGAAAAGTGGTTTTTCCACACTAATACAAGTGCGAAAAGTGATTTCCTGTACCAACACAGTGCGAAAAGTGGTTTTTCAACACTAACACAAGTGCGAAAAGTGGTTTTTCAACACTAACACAACTGCAAAAAGTGGTTTTTCAACACTAACACAAGTGCGAAAAGTGGTTTTTCCACACTAATACAAGTGCGAAAAATGGTTTCCTGTACCAACACAAGTGCGAAAAGTGGTTTCCTGTACCAACACAAGTGCGAAAAGTGGTTTTTCAACACTAACACAAGTGC
Source organism: Myxine glutinosa (assembly GCF_964187855.1). Lineage (NCBI taxonomy): Eukaryota > Metazoa > Chordata > Myxini > Myxiniformes > Myxinidae > Myxine > Myxine glutinosa. The sequence goes on along the minus strand of NC_136272.1, from coordinate 44,474,166 downwards.
GAAAAGTGGTTTTTCAACATTAATACAAATGCAAAAAGTGTTTTTTCCACACTAATACAAGTGCAAAAGTGGTTTCATGCACCAACACAAGTGCGAAAAGTGGTTTGTCAACACTAACACAAGTGCGAAAAGTGGTTTTTCAACACTATCACAAGTGCAAAAAGTGTTTTTTCCACACTAATACAAGTGCAAAAGTGGTTTCCTGCACCAACACAAGTGCGAAAAGTGGTTTTTCAACACTAACACAAGTGCAAAAAGTGGTTTTTCAACACTAACACAAGTGCGAAAAGTGGTTTTTCAACACTAACACAAGTGCGAAAAGTGGTTTTTCAACACTAACACAAGTGCGAAAAGTGGTTTTTCAACACTAACACAAGTGCGAAAAGTGGTATTTCAACACTAACACAAGTGCGAAAAGTGTTTTTTCCACATTAATACAAGTGCAAAAGTGGTTTCCTGCACCACCACAAGTGCGAAAAGTGGTTTTTCAACACTAACACAAGTGCGAAAAGTGGTTTTTCAACACTATCACAAGTGCAAAAAGTGTTTTTTTCCACACTAATACAAGTGCAAAAGTGGTTTCCTGCACCAACACAAGTGCGAAAAGTGGTTTTTCAACACTAACACAAGTGCGAAAAGTGGTTTTTGAACACTAACACAAGTGCGAAAAGTATTTTTTCCACACTAATACAAGTGCAAAAGTGGTTTTTTCACACTAATACAAGTGCAAAAGTGGTTTCCTGCACCAACACAAGTGCGAAAAGTGGTTTTTCAACACTAACACAAGTGCGAAAAGTGGTTTTTCAACACTAACACAAGTGCGAAAAGTGGTTTTTCAACACGATCCCAAGTGCAAAAAGTGTTTTTTCCGCCCTAATACAAGTGCAAAAGTGGTTTCCTGCACCAACACAAGTGCGAAAAGTGGTTTTTCAACACTAACACAAGTGCGAAAAGTGGTTTTTCAACACTAACACAAGTGCGAAAAGTGGTTTTTCCACACTAATACAAGTGCAAAAGTGGTTTCTTGCACCAACACAAGTGCGAAAAGTGGTTTTTCAACACTAACACAAGTGCGAAAAGTGGTTTTTCAACACTAACACAAGTGCGAAAAGTGGTTTTTCAACACTAACACAAGTGCAAAAAGTGTTTTTTCCACACTAATACAAGTGCAAAAGTTGTTTTTCCACACTAATACAAGTGCAAAAGTGGTTTCCTGCACCAACACAAGTGCGAAAAGTGGTTTTTCAACACTAACACAAGTGCGAAAAGTGGTTTTTCAACACGAACACAAGTGCGAAAAGTGGTTTTTCAACACTAACACAAGTGCGAAAAGTGGTTTTTCAACACTAACACAAGTGCGAAAAGTGTTTTTTCCACACTAATACAAGTGCAAAAGTGGTTTCCTGCACCAACACATGTGCGAAAAGTGGTTTTTCAACACTTACACAAGTGTGAAAAGTGGTTTTTCAACACTAACACAAGTGCGAAAAGTGGTTTTTCAACACTAACACAAGTGCGAAAAGTGGTTTTTCAACACTAACACAAGTGCGAAAAGTGGTTTTGCCACACTAATGCAAGTGCAAAAGTGGTTTCCTGCACCAACACAAGTGCGAAAAGTGGTTTTTCAACACTAACACAAGTGCGAAAAGTGGTTTTTCAGCACTAACACAAGTGCGAAAAGTGGTTTTCAACACTAACACAATTGCGAAAAGTGGTTTTTCCACACTAATACAAGTGCAAAAGTGGTTTCCTGCACCAACACAAGTGCGAAAAGTGGTTTTTCAACACTAACACAAGTGCGAAAAGTGGTTTTTCAACACTAACACAAGTGCGAAAAGTGGTTTTTCAACACTAACACAAGTGCGAAAAGTGGTTTTTCCACACTAATACAAGTGCGAAAAGTGATTTCCTGTACCAACACAGTGCGAAAAGTGGTTTTTCAACACTAACACAAGTGCGAAAAGTGGTTTTTCAACACTAACACAAGTGCGAAAAGTGGTTTTTCAACACTAACACAAGTGCGAAAAGTGGTTTTTCAACACTAACACAAGTGCGAAAAGTGGTTTTTCCACACTAATACAAGCGCGAAAAGTGGTTTCCTGTCCCAACACAAGTGCGAAAAGTGGTTTTTCAACACTAACACAAGTGCTAAAAGTGGTTTTTCAACACTAATACAAATGCAAAAAGTGTTTTTTCCACACTAATACAAGTGCAAAAGTGGTTTCCTGCACCAACACAAGTGCGAAAAGTGGTTTTTCAACACTAATACACGTGCAAAAAGTGTTTTTTCCACACTAACACAAGTGCGAAAAGTGGTTTTTCCACACTAATATAAGTGCAAAAGTGGTTTCCTGCACCAACACAAGTGCGAAAAGTGGTTTTTCAACACTAACACAAGTGCGAAAAGTGGTTTTTCAACACTATCACAAGTGCAAAAAGTGTTTTTTCCACACTAATACAAGTGCAAAAGTGGTTTCCTGCACCAACACAAGTGCGAAAAGTGGTTTTTCAACACTAACACAAGTGCGAAAAGTGGTTTTTCAACACTAACACAAGTGCGAAAAGTGGTTTCCTGCACCAACACAGTGCGAAAAGTGGTTTTTCAACACTAACACAAGTGCGAAAAGTGGTTTTTCAACACTAACACAACTGCGAAATGTGGTTTTTCAACACTAACACAAGTGCGAAAAGTGGTTTTTCCACACTAATACAAGTGCGAAAAGTGGTTTTCTGTACCAACACAAGTGCGAAAAGTGGTTTTTCAACACTAACACAAGTGCGAAAAGTGGTTTTTCAACACTAATACATATGCAAAAAGTGTTTTTTCCACACTAATACAAGTGCAAAAGTGGTTTCCTGCACCAACACAAGTGCAAAAAGTGGTTTTTCAACACTAATACACGTGCAAAAAGTGTTTTTTCCACACTAACACAAGTGCGAAAAGTGGTTTTTCCACACTAATACAAGTGCAAAAGTGGTTTTTCAACACTATCACAAGTGCAAAAAGTGTTTTTTCCTGCACCAACACAAGTGCGAAAAGTGTTTTTTCAACACTAACAGAAGTGCGAAAAGTGGTTTTTCAACACTATCACAAGTGCAAAAAGTGTTTTTTCCACACTAATACAAGTGCAAAAGTGGTTTCCTGCACCAACACAAGTGCGAAAAGTGGTTTTTCAACACTAACACAAGTGCGAAAAGTGGTTTTTCAACACTAACACAAGTGCGAAAAGTGGTTTTTCAACACTAACACAAGTGCGAAAAGTGGTTTTTCAACACTAACACAAGTGCGAAAAGTGGTTTTTCAACACTAACACAAGTGCGAAAAGTGTTTTTTCCACATTAATACAAGTGCAAAAGTGGTTTCCTGCACCAACACAAGTGCGAAAAGTGGTTTTTCAACACTAACACAAGTGCGAAAAGTGGTTTTTCAACACTATCACAAGTGCAAAAAGTGTTTTTTCCACACTAATACAAGTGCAAAAGTGGTTTTTCCACACTAATACAAATGCAAAAGTGGTTTCCTGCACCAACACAAGTGCGAAAAGTGGTTTTTCAACACTAACACAAGTACGAAAAGTGGTTTTTCAACACTAACACAAGTGCGAAAAGTAGTTTTTCCACACTAATACAAGTGCAAAAGTGGTTTCCTGCACCAACACAAGTGCGAAAAGTGGTTTTTCAACACTAATACACGTGCAAAAAGTGTTTTTTCCACACTAACACAAGTGCGAAAAGTGGTTTTTCCACACTAATACAAGTGCAAAAGTGGTTTCCTGCACCAACACAAGTGCCAAAAGTGGTTTTTCAACACTAACACAAGTGCGAAAAGTGGTTTTTCAACACTATCACAAGTGCAAAAAGTGTTTTTTCCACACTAATACAAGTGCAAAAGTGGTTTCCTGCACCAACACAAGTGCGAAAAGTGGTTTTTCAACACTAACACAAGTGCGAAAAGTGGTTTTTCAACACTAACACAAGTGCGAAAAGTGGTTTCCTGCACCAACACAGTGCGAAAAGTGGTTTTTCAACACTAACACAAGTGCGAAAAGTGGTTTTTCAACACTAACACAACTGCGAAAAGTGGTTTTTCAACACTAACACAAGTGCGAAAAGTGGTTTTTCCACACTAATACAAGTGCGAAAAGTGGTTTCCTGTACCAACACAAGTGCGAAAAGTGGTTTTTCAACACTAACACAAGTGCGAAAAGTGGTTTTTCAACACTAATACATATGCAAAAAGTGTTTTTTCCACACTAATACAAGTGCAAAAGTGGTTTCCTGCACCAACACAAGTGCAAAAAGTAGTTTTTCAACACTAATACACGTGCAAAAAGTGTTTTTTCCACACTAACACAAGTGCGAAAAGTGGTTTTTCCACACTAATACAAGTGCAAAAGTGGTTTCCTGCACCAACACAAGTGCGAAAAGTGTTTTTTCAACACTAACAGAAGTGCGAAAAGTGGTTTTTCAACACTATCACAAGTGCAAAAAGTGTTTTTTCCACACTAATACAAGTGCAAAAGTGGTTTCCTGCACCAACACAAGTGCGAAAAGTGGTTTTTCAACACTAACACAAGTGCGAAAAGTGGTTTTTCAACACTAACACAAGTGCGAAAAGTGGTTTTTCAACACTAACACAAGTGCGAAAAGTGGTTTTTCAACACTAACACAAGTGCGAAAAGTGGTTTTTCAACACTAACACAAGTGCGAAAAGTGTTTTTTCCACATTAATACAAGTGCAAAAGTGGTTTCCTGCACCAACACAAGTGCGAAAAGTGGTTTTTCAACACTAACACAAGTGCGAAAAGTGGTTTTTCAACACTATCACAAGTGCAAAAAGTGTTTTTTCCACACTAATACAAGTGCAAAAGTGGTTTTTCCACACTAATACAAATGCAAAAGTGGTTTCCTGCACCAACACAAGTGCGAAAAGTGGTTTTTCAACACTAACACAAGTGCGAAAAGTGGTTTTTCAACACTAACACAAGTGCGAAAAGTAGTTTTTCCACACTAATACAAGTGCAAAAGTGGTTTCCTGCACCAACACAAGTGCGAAAAGTGGTTTTTCAACACTAACACAAGTGCGAAAAGTGGTTTTTCAACACTATCACAAGTGCAAAAAGTGTTTTTTCCACACTAATACAAGTGCAAAAGTGGTTTCCTGCACTAACACAAGTGCGAAAAGTGGTTTTTCAACACTAACACAACTGCGAAAAGTGGTTTTTCCACACTAATACAAGTGCAAAAGTGGTTTCCTGCACCAACACAAGTGCAAAAAGTGGTTTTTCAACACTAACACAAGTGCGAAAAGTGGTTTTTCAACACTAACACAAGTGCGAAAAGTGGTTTTTCAACACTAACACAAGTGCGAAAAGTGGTTTTTCAACACTAACACAAGTGCGAAAAGTGGTTTTTCAACACTAACACAAGTGCGAAAAGTGTTTTTTCCACATTAATACAAGTGCAAAAGTGGTTTCCTGCACCAACACAAGTGCGAAAAGTGGTTTTTCAACACTAACACAAGTGCGAAAAGTGGTTTTTCAACACTATCACAAGTGCAAAAAGTGTTTTTTCCACACTAATACAAGTGCAAAAGTGGTTTCCTGCACCAACACAAGTGCGAAAAGTGGTTTTTCAACACTAACACAAGTGCGAAAAGTGGTTTTTCAACACTAACACAAGTGCGAAAAGTGGTTTCCTGCACCAACACAGTGCGAAAAGTGGTTTTCCAACACTAACACAAGTGCGAAAAGTGGTTTTTCAACACTAACACAACTGCGAAAAGTGGTTTTTCAACACTAACACAAGTGCGAAAAGTGGTTTTTCCACACTAATACAAGTGCGAAAAGTGGTTTCCTGTACCAACACAAGTGCGAAAAGTGGTTTTTCAACACTAACACAAGTGCGAAAAGTGGTTTTTCAACACTAATACATATGCAAAAAGTGTTTTTTCCACACTAATACAAGTGCAAAAGTGGTTTCCTGCACCAACACAAGTGCAAAAAGTAGTTTTTCAACACTAATACACGTGCAAAAAGTGTTTTTTCCACACTAACACAAGTGCGAAAAGTGGTTTTTCCACACTAATACAAGTGCAAAAGTGGTTTCCTGCACCAACACAAGTGCGAAAAGTGTTTTTTCAACACTAACAGAAGTGCGAAAAGTGGTTTTTCAACACTATCACAAGTGCAAAAAGTGTTTTTTCCACACTAATACAAGTGCAAAAGTGGTTTCCTGCACCAACACAAGTGCGAAAAGTGGTTTTTCAACACTAACACAAGTGCGAAAAGTGGTTTTTCAACACTAACACAAGTGCGAAAAGTGGTTTTTCAACACTAACACAAGTGCGAAAAGTGGTTTTTCAACACTAACACAAGTGCGAAAAGTGGTTTTTCAACACTAACACAAGTGCGAAAAGTGTTTTTTCCACATTAATACAAGTGCAAAAGTGGTTTCCTGCACCAACACAAGTGCGAAAAGTGGTTTTTCAACACTAACACAAGTGCGAAAAGTGGTTTTTCAACACTATCACAAGTGCAAAAAGTGTTTTTTCCACACTAATACAAGTGCAAAAGTGGTTTTTCCACACTAATACAAATGCAAAAGTGGTTTCCTGCACCAACACAAGTGCGAAAAGTGGTTTTTCAACACTAACACAAGTGCGAAAAGTGGTTTTTCAACACTAACACAAGTGCGAAAAGTAGTTTTTCCACACTAATACAAGTGCAAAAGTGGTTTCCTGCACCAACACAAGTGCGAAAAGTGGTTTTTCAACACTAACACAAGTGCGAAAAGTGGTTTTTCAATACTATCACAAGTGCAAAAAGTGTTTTTTCCACACTAATACAAGTGCAAAAGTGGTTTCCTGCACTAACACAAGTGCGAAAAGTGGTTTTTCAACACTAACACAACTGCGAAAAGTGGTTTTTCCACACTAATACAAGTGCAAAAGTGGTTTCCTGCACCAACACAAGTGCAAAAAGTGGTTTTTCAACACTAACACAAGTGCGAAAAGTGGTTTTTCAACACTAACACAAGTGCGAAAAGTGGTTTTTCAACACTAACACAAGTGCGAAAAGTGGTTTTTCAACACTAACACAAGTGCGAAAAGTGGTTTTTCAACACTAACACAAGTGCGAAAAGTGTTTTTTCCACATTAATACAAGTGCAAAAGTGGTTTCCTGCACCAACACAAGTGCGAAAAGTGGTTTTTCAACACTAACACAAGTGCGAAAAGTGGGTTTTTCAACACTATCACAAGTGCAAAAAGTGTTTTTTCCACACTAATACAAGTGCAAAAGTGGTTTTTCCACACTAATACAAATGCAAAAGTGGTTTCCTGCACCAACACAAGTGCGAAAAGTGGTTTTTCAACACTAACACAAGTGCGAAAAGTGGTTTTTCAACACTAACACAAGTGCGAAAAGTAGTTTTTCCACACTAATACAAGTGCAAAAGTGGTTTCCTGCACCAACACAAGTGCGAAAAGTGGTTTTTCAACACTTATACACGTGCAAAAAGTGTTTTTTCCACACTAACACAAGTGCGAAAAGTGGTTTTTCCACACTAATACAAGTGCAAAAGTGGTTTCCTGCACCAACACAAGTGCGAAAAGTGGTTTTTCAACACTAACACAAGTGCGAAAAGTGGTTTTTCAACACTATCACAAGTGCAAAAAGTGTTTTTTCCACACTAATACAAGTGCAAAAGTGGTTTCCTGCACCAACACAAGTGCGAAAAGTGGTTTTTCAACACTAACACAAGTGCGAAAAGTGGTTTTTGAACACTAACACAAGTGCGAAAAGTGGTTTCCTGCACCAACACAGTGCGAAAAGTGGTTTTTCAACACTAACACAAGTGCGAAAAGTGGTTTTTCAACACTAACACAACTGCGAAAAGTGGTTTTTCAACACTAACACAAGTGCGAAAAGTGGTTTTTCCACACTAATACAAGTGCGAAAAGTGGTTTCCTGTACCAACACAAGTGCGAAAAGTGGTTTTTCAACACTAACACAAGTGCGAAAAGTGGTTTTTCAACACTAATACATATGCAAAAAGTGTTTTTTCCACACTAATACAAGTGCAAAAGTGGTTTCCTGCACCAACACAAGTGCAAAAAGTGGTTTTTCAACACTAATACACGTGCAAAAAGTGTTTTTTCCACACTAACACAAGTGCGAAAAGTGGTTTTTCCACACTAATACAAGTGCAAAAGTGGTTTCCTGCACCAACACAAGTGCGAAAAGTGTTTTTTCAACACTAACAGAAGTGCGAAAAGTGGTTTTTCAACACTATCACAAGTGCAAAAAGTGTTTTTTCCACACTAATACAAGTGCAAAAGTGGTTTCCTGCACCAACACAAGTGCGAAAAGTGGTTTTTCAACACTAACACAAGTGCGAAAAGTGGTTTTTCAACACTAACACAAGTGCGAAAAGTGGTTTTTCAACACTAACACAAGTGCGAAAAGTGGTTTTTCAACACTAACACAAGTGCGAAAAGTGGTTTTTCAACACTAACACAAGTGCGAAAAGTGTTTTTTCCACATTAATACAAGTGCAAAAGTGGTTTCCTGCACCAACACAAGTGCGAAAAGTGGTTTTTCAACACTAACACAAGTGCGAAAAGTGGTTTTTCAACACTATCACAAGTGCAAAAAGTGTTTTTTCCACACTAATACAAGTGCAAAAGTGGTTTCCTGCACTAACACAAGTGCGAAAAGTGGTTTTTCAACACTAACACAACTGCGAAAAGTGGTTTTTCCACACTAATACAAGTGCAAAAGTGGTTTCCTGCACCAACACAAGTGCGAAAAGTGGTTTTTCAACACTAACACAAGTGCGAAAAGTGGTTTTTCAACACTAACACAAGTGCAAAAAGTGGTTTTTCAACACTAACACAAGTGCGAAAAGTGGTTTTTCCACACTAATACAAGTGCAAAAGTGGTTTCCTGCACTAACACAAGTGCGAAAAGTGGTTTTTCAACACTAACACAACTGCGAAAAGTGGTTTTTCCACACTAATACAAGTGCAAAAGTGGTTTCCTGCACCAACACAAGTGCGAAAAGTGGTTTTTCAACACTAACACAAGTGCGAAAAGTGGTTTTTCAACACTAACACAAGTGCAAAAAGTGGTTTTTCAACACTAACACAAGTGCGAAAAGTGGTTTTTCAACACTAACACAAGTGCGAAAAGTGGTTTTTCAACACTAACACAAGTGCGAAAAGTGGTTTTTCAACACTAACACAAGTGCGAAAAGTGTTTTTTCCACATTAATACAAGTGCAAAAGTGGTTTCCTGCACCAACACAAGTGCGAAAAGTGGTTTTTCAACACTAACACAAGTGCGAAAAGTGGTTTTTCAACACTATCACAAGTGCAAAAAGTGTTTTTTCCACACTAATACAAGTGCAAAAGTGGTTTTTCCACACTAATACAAATGCAAAAGTGGTTTCCTGCACCAACTCAAGTGCGAAAAGTGGTTTTTCAACACTAACACAAGTGCGAAAAGTGGTTTTTCAACACTAACACAAGTGCGAAAAGTAGTTTTTCCACACTAATACAAGTGCAAAAGTGGTTTCCTGCACCAACACAAGTGCGAAAAGTGGTTTTTCAACACTAACACAAGTGCGAAAAGTGGTTTTTCAACACTATCACAAGTGCAAAAAGTGTTTTTGCCACACTAATACAAGTGCAAAAGTGGTTTCCTGCACTAACACAAGTGCGAAAAGTGGTTTTTCAACACTAACACAACTGCGAAAAGTGGTTTTTCCACACTAATACAAGTGCAAAAGTGGTTTCCTGCACCAACACAAGTGCGAAAAGTGGTTTTTCAACACTAACACAAGTGCGAAAAGTGGTTTTTCAACACTAACACAAGTGCGAAAAGTGGTTTTTCAACACTAACACAAGTGCGAAAAGTGGTTTTTCAACACTAACACAAGTGCGAAAAGTGGTTTTTCAACACTAACACAAGTGCGAAAAGTGTTTTTTCCACATTAATACAAGTGCAAAAGTGGTTTCCTGCACCAACACAAGTGCGAAAAGTGGTTTTTCAACACTAACACAAGTGCGAAAAGTGGTTTTTCAACACTATCACAAGTGCAAAAAGTGTTTTTTCCACACTAATACAAGTGCAAAAGTGGTTTTTCCACACTAATACAAATGCAAAAGTGGTTTCCTGCACCAACACTAGTGCGAAAAGTGGTTTTTCAACACTAACACAAGTGCGAAAAGTGGTTTTTCAACACTAACACAAGTGCGAAAAGTAGTTTTTCCACACTAATACAAGTGCAAAAGTGGTTTCCTGCACCAACACAAGTGCGAAAAGTGGTTTTTCAACACTAATACACGTGCAAAAAGTGTTTTTTCCACACTAACACAAGTGCGAAAAGTGGTTTTTCCACACTAATACAAGTGCAAAGGTGGTTTCCTGCACCAACACAAGTGCGAAAAGTGGTTTTTCAACACTAACACAAGTGCGAAAAGTGGTTTTTCAACACTATCACAAGTGCAAAAAGTGTTTTTTCCACACTAATACAAGTGCAAAAGTGGTTTCCTGCACCAACACAAGTGCGAAAAGTGGTTTTTCAACACTAACACAAGTGCGAAAAGTGGTTTTTGAACACTAACACAAGTGCGAAAAGTGGTTTCCTGCACCAACACAGTGCGAAAAGTGGTTTTTCAACACTAACACAAGTGCGAAAAGTGGTTTTTCAACACTAACACAACTGCGAAAAGTGGTTTTTCAACACTAACACAAGTGCGAAAAGTGGTTTTTCCACACTAATACAAGTGCGAAAAGTGGTTTCCTGTACCAACACAAGTGCGAAAAGTGGTTTTTCAACACTAACACAGTGCGAAAAGTGGTTTTTCAACACTAATACATATGCAAAAAGTGTTTTTTCCACACTAATACAAGTGCAAAAGTGGTTTCCTGCACCAACACAAGTGCAAAAAGTGGTTTTTCAACACTAATACACGTGCAAAAAGTGTTTTTTCCACACTAACACAAGTGCGAAAAGTGGTTTTTCCACACTAATACAAGTGCAAAAGTGGTTTCCTGCACCAACACAAGTGCGAAAAGTGTTTTTTCAACACTAACAGAAGTGCGAAAAGTGGTTTTTCAACACTATCACAAGTGCAAAAAGTGTTTTTTCCACACTAACACAAGTGCGAAAAGTGGTTTTTCAACACTAACACAAGTGCGAAAAGTGTTTTTTCCACATTAATACAAGTGCAAAAGTGGTTTCCTGCACCAACACAAGTGCGAAAAGTGGTTTTTCAACACTAACACAAGTGCGAAAAGTGTTTTTTCAACACTATCACAAGTGCAAAAAGTGTTTTTTCCACACTAATACAAGTGCAAAAGTGGTTTTTCCACACTAATACAAATGCAAAAGTGGTTTCCTGCACCAACACAAGTGCGAAAAGTGGTTTTTCAACACTAACACAAGTGCCAAAAGTGGTTTTTCAACACTAACACAAGTGCGAAAAGTAGTTTTTCCACACTAATACAAGTGCAAAAGTGGTTTCCTGCACCAACACAAGTGCGAAAAGTGGTTTTTCAACACTAACACAAGTGCGAAAAGTGGTTTTTCAACACTATCACAAGTGCAAAAAGTGTTTTTTCCACACTAATACAAGTGCAAAAGTGGTTTCCTGCACTAACACAAGTGCGAAAAGTGGTTTTTCAACACTAACACAACTGCGAAAAGTGGGTTTTCCACACTAATACAAGTGCAAAAGTGGTTTCCTGCACCAACACAAGTGCGAAAAGTGGTTTTTCAACACTAACACAAGTGCGAAAAGTGGTTTTTCAACACTAACACAAGTGCGAAAAGTGGTTTTTCAACACTAATACAAGTGCAAAAGTGGTTTCCTGCACCAACACAGTGCGAAAAGTGGTTTTTCAACACTAACACAAGTGCGAAAAGTGGTTTTTCAACACTAACACAACTGCGAAAAGTGGTTTTTCAACACTAACACAAGTGCGAAAAGTGGTTTTTCCACACTAATACAAGTGCGAAAAGTGGTTTCCTGTACCAACACAAGTGCGAAAAGTGGTTTTTCAACACTAACACAAGTGCGAAAAGTGGTTTTTCAACACTAATACAAATGCAAAAAGTGTTTTTTCCACACTAATACAAGTGCAAAAGTGGTTTCCTGCACCAACACAAGTGCGAAAAGTTGTTTTTCAACACTAATACACGTGCAAAAAGTGTTTTTTCCACACTAACACAAGTGCGAAAAGTGGTTTTTCCACACTAATACAAGTGCAAAAGTAGTTTCCTGCACCAACACAAGTGCGAAAAGTGGTTTTTCAACACTAACACAAGTGCGAAAAGTGGTTTTTCAACACTATCACAAGTGCAAAAAGTGTTTTTTCCACACTAATACAAGTGCAAAAGTGGTTTCCTGCACCAACACAAGTGCGAAAAGTGGTTTTTCAACACTAACACAAGTGCGAAAAGTGGTTTTTCAACACTAACACAAGTGCGAAAAGTGGTTTTTCAACACTAACACAAGTGCGAAAAGTGTTTTTTCCACATTAATACAAGTGCAAAAGTGGTTTCCTGCACCAACACAAGTGCGAAAAGTGGTTTTTCAACACTAACACAAGTGCGAAAAGTGGTTTTTCAACACTATCACAAGTGCAAAAAGTGTTTTTTCCACACTAATACAAGTGCAAAAGTGGTTTTTCCACACTAATACAAGTGCAAAAGTGGTTTCCTGCACCAACACAAGTGCGAAAAGTGGTTTTTCAACACTAACATAAGTGCAAAAAGTAGTTTTTCCACACTAATACAAGTGCAAAAGTGGTTTCCTGCACCAACACACGTGCGAAAAGTGGTTTTTCAACACTATCACAAGTGCAAAAAGTGTTTTTTCCACACTAATACAAGTGCAAAAGTGGTTTCCTGCACTAACACAAGTGCGAAAAGTGGTTTTTCAACACTAACACAACTGCGAAAAGTGGTTTTTCCACACTAATACAAGTGCAAAAGTGGTTTCCTGCACCAACACAAGTGCGAAAAGTGGTTTTTCAACACTAACACAAGTGCGAAAGTGGTTTTTCAACACTAACACAAGTGCAAAAAGTGGTTTTTCAACACTAACACAAGTGCGAAAAGTGGTTTTTCAACACTAACACAAGTGCGAAAAGTGGTTTTTCAACACTAACACAAGTGCGAAAAGTGGTTTTTCAACACTAACACAAGTGCGAAAAGTGTTTTTTCCACATTAATACAAGTGCAAAAGTGGTTTCCTGCACCAACACAAGTGCGAAAAGTGGTTTTTCAACACTAACACAAGTGCGAAAAGTGGTTTTTCAACACTATCACAAGTGCAAAAAGTGTTTTTTCCACACTAATACAAGTGCAAAAGTGGTTTTTCCACACTAATACAAATGCAAAAGTGGTTTCCTGCACCAACACAAGTGCGAAAAGTGGTTTTTCAACACTAACACAAGTGCGAAAAGTGGTTTTTCAACACTAACGCAAGTGCGAAAAGTAGTTTTTCCACACTAATACAAGTGCAAAAGTGGTTTCCTGCACCAACACAAGTGCGAAAAGTGGTTTTTCAACACTAACACAAGTGCGAAAAGTGGTTTTTCAACACTATCACAAGTGCAAAAAGTGTTTTTTTCCACACTAATACAAGTGCAAAAGTGGATTCCTGCACTAACACAAGTGCGAAAAGTGGTTTTTCAACACTAACATAACTGCGAAAAGTGGTTTTTCCACACTAATACAAGTGCAAAAGTGGTTTCCTGCACCAACACAAGTGCGAAAAGTGGTTTTTCAACACTAACACAAGTGCGAAAAGTGGTTTTTCAACACTAACACAAGTGCGAAAAGTGGTTTTTCAACACTAACACAAGTGCGAAAAGTGGTTTTTCAACACTAACACAAGTGCGAAAAGTGGTTTTTCAACACTAACACAAGTGCGAAAAGTGTTTTTTCCACATTAATACAAGTGCAAAAGTGGTTTCCTGCACCAACACAAGTGCGAAAAGTGGTTTTTCAACACTAACACAAGTGCGAAAAGTGGTTTTTCAACACTATCACAAGTGCAAAAAGTGTTTTTTCCACACTAATACAAGTGCAAAAGTGGTTTTCCACACTAATACAAATGCAAAAGTGGTTTCCTGCACCAACACTAGTGCGAAAAGTGGTTTTTCAACACTAACACAAGTGCGAAAAGTGGTTTTTCAACACTAACACAAGTGCGAAAAGTAGTTTTTCCACACTAATACAAGTGCAAAAGTGGTTTCCTGCACCAACACAAGTGCGAAAAGTGGTTTTTCAACACTAATACACGTGCAAAAAGTGTTTTTCCCACACTAACACAAGTGCGAAAAGTGGTTTTTCCACACTAATACAAGTGCAAAAGTGGTTTCCTGCACCAACACAAGTGCGAAAAGTGGTTTTTCAACACTAACACAAGTGCGAAAAGTGGTTTTTCAACACTATCACAAGTGCAAAAAGTGTTTTTTCCACACTAATACAAGTGCAAAAGTGGTTTCCTGCACCAACACAAGTGCGAAAAGTGGTTTTTCAACACTAACACAAGTGCGAAAAGTGGTTTTTGAACACTAACACAAGTGCGAAAAGTGGTTTCCTGCACCAACACAGTGCGAAAAGTGGTTTTTCAACACTAACACAAGTGCGAAAAGTGGTTTTTCAACACTAACACAACTGCGAAAAGTGGTTTTTCAACACTAACACAAGTGCGAAAAGTGGTTTTTCCACACTAATACAAGTGCGAAAAGTGGTTTCCTGTACCAACACAAGTGCGAAAAGTGGTTTTTCAACACTAACACAGTGCGAAAAGTGGTTTTTCAACACTAGTACATATGCAAAAAGTGTTTTTTCCACACTAATACAAGTGCAAAAGTGGTTTCCTGCACCAACACAAGTGCAAAAAGTGGTTTTTCAACACTAATACACGTGCAAAAAGTGTTTTTTCCACACTAACACAAGTGCGAAAAGTGGTTTTTCCACACTAATACAAGTGCAAAAGTGGTTTCCTGCACCAACACAAGTGCGAAAAGTGTTTTTTCAACACTAACAGAAGTGCGAAAAGTGGTTTTTCAACACTATCACAAGTGCAAAAAGTGTTTTTTCCACACTAATACAAGTGCAAAAGTGGTTTCCTGCACCAACACAAGTGCGAGCAGTGGTTTTTCAACACCAACACAAGTGCGAAAAGTGGTTTTTCAACACTAACACAAGTGCGAAAAGTGGTTTTTCAACACTAACACAAGTGCGAAAAGTGGTTTTTCAACACTAACACAAGTGCGAAAAGTGGTTTTTCAACACTAACACAAGTGCGAAAAGTGTTTTTTCCACATTAATACAAGTGCAAAAGTGGTTTCCTGCACCAACACAAGTGCGAAAAGTGGTTTTTCAACACTAACACAAGTGCGAAAAGTGGTTTTTCAACACTATCACAAGTGCAAAAAGTGTTTTTTCCACACTAATACAAGTGCAAAAGTGGTTTTTCCACACTAATACAAATGCAAAAGTGGTTTCCTGCACCAACACAAGTGCGAAAAGTGGTTTTTCAACACTAACACAAGTGCCAAAAGTGGTTTTTCAACACTAACACAAGTGCGAAAAGTAGTTTTTCCACACTAATACAAGTGCAAAAGTGGTTTCCTGCACCAACACAAGTGCGAAAAGTGGTTTTTCAACACTAACACAAGTGCGAAAAGTGGTTTTTCAACACTATCACAAGTGCAAAAAGTGTTTTTTCCACACTAATACAAGTGCAAAAGTGGTTTCCTGCACTAACACAAGTGCGAAAAGTGGTTTTTCAACACTAACACAACTGCGAAAAGTGGGTTTTTCCACACTAATACAAGTGCAAAAGTGGTTTCCTGCACCAACACAAGTGCGAAAAGTGGTTTTTCAACACTAACACAAGTGCGAAAAGTGGTTTTTCAACACTAACACAAGTGCGAAAAGTGGTTTTTCAACACTAATACAAGTGCAAAAGTGGTTTCCTGCACCAACACAGTGCGAAAAGTGGTTTTTCAACACTAACACAAGTGCGAAAAGTGGTTTTTCAACACTAACACAACTGCGAAAAGTGGTTTTTCAACACTAACACAAGTGCGAAAAGTGGTTTTTCCACACCAATACAAGTGCGAAAAGTGGTTTCCTGTACCAACACAAGTGCGAAAAGTGGTTTTTCAACACTAACACAAGTGCGAAAAGTGGTTTTTCAACACTAATACAAATGCAAAAAGTGTTTTTTCCACACTAATACAAGTGCAAAAGTGGTTTCCTGCACCAACACAAGTGCGAAAAGTTGTTTTTCAACACTAATACACGTGCAAAAAGTGTTTTTTCCACACTAACACAAGTGCGAAAAGTGGTTTTTCCACACTAATACAAGTGCAAAAGTAGTTTCCTGCACCAACACAAGTGCGAAAAGTGGTTTTTCAACACTAACACAAGTGCGAAAAGTGGTTTTTCAACACTATCACAAGTGCAAAAAGTGTTTTTTCCACACTAATACAAGTGCAAAAGTGGTTTCCTGCACCAACACAAGTGCGAAAAGTGGTTTTTCAACACTAACACAAGTGCGAAAAGTGGTTTTTCAACACTAACACAAGTGCGAAAAGTGGTTTTTCAACACTAACACAAGTGCGAAAAGTGTTTTTTCCACATTAATACAAGTGCAAAAGTGGTTTCCTGCACCAACACAAGTGCGAAAAGTGGTTTTTCAACACTAACACAAGTGCGAAAAGTGGTTTTTCAACACTATCACAAGTGCAAAAAGTGTTTTTTCCACACTAATACAAGTGCAAAAGTGGTTTTTCCACACTAATACAAGTGCAAAAGTGGTTTCCTGCACCAACACAAGTGCGAAAAGTGGTTTTTCAACACTAACATAAGTGCGAAAAGTAGTTTTTCCACACTAATACAAGTGCAAAAGTGGTTTCCTGCACCAACACACGTGCGAAAAGTGGTTTTTCAACACTATCACAAGTGCAAAAAGTGTTTTTTCCACACTAATACAAGTGCAAAAGTGGTTTCCTGCACTAACACAAGTGTGAAAAGTGGTTTTTCAACACTAACACAAGTGCGAAAAGTGGTTTTTCAACACTATTACAAGTGCAAAAAGTGTTTTTTCGACACTAATACAAGTGCAAAAGTGGTTTCCTGCACCAACACAAGTGCGAAAAGTGGTTTTTCAACACTAACACAAGTGGGAAAAGTGGTTTTTCAACACTATCACAAGTGCAAAAAGTGTTTTTTCCACACTAATACAAGTGCAAAAGTGGTTTCCTGCACCAACACAAGTGCGAAAAGTGGTTTTTCAACACTGACACAAGTGCAAAAAGTGGTTTTTCAACACTAACACAAGTGCGAATAGTGGTTTTTCAACACTAACACAAGTGCGAAAAGTGGTTTTTCAACACTAACACAAGTGCGAAAAGTGGTTTTTCCACACTAATACAAGTGCGAAAAGTGATTTCCTGTACCAACACAGTGCGAAAAGTGGTTTTTCAACACTAACACAAGTGCGAAAAGTGGTTTTTCAACACTAACACAAGTGCGAAAAGTGGTTTTTCAACACTAATACAAATGCAAAAAGTGTTTTTTCCACACTAATACAAGTGCAAAAGTGGTTTCCTGCACCAACACAAGTGCGAAAAGTGGTTTTTCAACACTAATACACGTGCAAAAAGTGTTTTTTCCACACTAACACAAGTGCGAAAAGTGGTTTTTCCACACCAATACAAGTGCAAAAGTGGTTTCCTGCACCAACACAAGTGCGAAAAGTGGTTTTTCAACACTAACAAGAGTGCGAAAAGTGGTTTTTCAACACTATCACAAGTGCAAAAAGTGTTTTTTCCACACTAATACAAGTGCAAAAGTGGTTTCCTGCACCAACACAAGTGCGAAAAGTGGTTTTTCAACACTAACACAAGTGCGAAAAGTGGTTTTTCAACACTAACACAAGTGCGAAAAGTGGTTTCCTGCACCAACACAGTGCGAAAAGTGGTTTTTCAACACTAACACAAGTGCGAAAAGTGGTTTTTCAACACTAACACAACTGCGAAAAGTGGTTTTTCAACACTAACACAAGTGCGAAAAGTGGTTTTTCAACACTATCACAAGTGCAAAAAGTGTTTTTTCCACACTAATACAAGTGCAAAAGTGGTTTTTCCACACTAATACAAGTGCAAAAGTGGTTTCCTGCACCAACACAAGTGCGAAAAGTGGTTTTTCAACACTAACATAAGTGCGAAAAGTAGTTTTTCCACACTAATACAAGTGCAAAAGTGGTTTCCTGCACCAACACACGTGCGAAAAGTGGTTTTTCAACACTATCACAAGTGCAAAAAGTGTTTTTTCCACACTAATACAAGTGCAAAAGTGGTTTCCTGCACTAACACAAGTGCGAAAAGTGGTTTTTCAACACTAACACAAGTGCGAAAAGTGGTTTTTCAACACTATTACAAGTGCAAAAAGTGTTTTTTCGACACTAATACAAGTGCAAAAGTGGTTTCCTGCACCAACACAAGTGCGAAAAGTGGTTTTTCAACACTAACACAAGTGGGAAAAGTGGTTTTTCAACACTATCACAAGTGCAAAAAGTGTTTTTTCCACACTAATACAAGTGCAAAAGTGGTTTCCTGCACCAACACAAGTGCGAAAAGTGGTTTTTCAACATTAACACAAGTGCAAAAAGTGGTTTTTCAACACTAACACAAGTGCGAATAGTGGTTTTTCAACACTAACACAAGTGCGAAAAGTGGTTTTTCAACACTAACACAAGTGCGAAAAGTGGTTTTTCCACACTAATACAAGTGCGAAAAGTGATTTCCTGTACCAACACAGTGCGAAAAGTGGTTTTTCAACACTAACACAAGTGCGAAAAGTGGTTTTTCAACACTAACACAAGTGCGAAAAGTGGTTTTTCAACACTAATACAAATGCAAAAAGTGTTTTTTCCACACTAATACAAGTGCAAAAGTGGTTTCCTGCACCAACACAAGTGCGAAAAGTGGTTTTTCAACACTAATACACGTGCAAAAAGTGTTTTTTCCACACTAACACAAGTGCGAAAAGTGGTTTTTCCACACTAATACAAGTGCAAAAGTGGTTTCCTGCACCAACACAAGTGCGAAAAGTGGTTTTTCAACACTAACACAAGTGCGAAAAGTGGTTTTTCAACACTAACACAAGTGCGAAAAGTGGTTTCCTGCACCAACACAGTGCGAAAAGTGGTTTTTCAACACTAACACAAGTGCGAAAAGTGGTTTTTCAACACTAACACAACTGCGAAAAGTGGTTTTTCCACACTAATACAAGTGCGAAAAGTGATTTCCTGTACCAACACAGTGCGAAAAGTGGTTTTTCAACACTAACACAAGTGCGAAAAGTGGTTTTTCAACACTAACACAAGTGCGAAAAGTGGTTTTTCAACACTAATACAAATGCAAAAAGTGTTTTTTCCACACTAATACAAGTGCAAAAGTGGTTTCCTGCACCAACACAAGTGCGAAAAGTGGTTTTTCAACACTAATACACGTGCAAAAAGTGTTTTTTCCACACTAACACAAGTGCGAAAAGTGGTTTTTCCACACTAATACAAGTGCAAAAGTGGTTTCCTGCACCAACACAAGTGCGAAAAGTGGTTTTTCAACACTAACACAAGTGCGAAAAGTGGTTTTTCAACACTAACACAAGTGCGAAAAGTGGTTTCCTGCACCAACACAGTGCGAAAAGTGGTTTTTCAACACTAACACAAGTGCGAAAAGTGGTTTTTCAACACTAACACAACTGCGAAAAGTGGTTTTTCAACACTAACACAAGTGCGAAAAGTGGTTTTTCAACACTAACACAAGTGCGAAAAGTGGTTTTTCAACACTAATACATATGCAAAAAGTGTTTTTTCCACACTAATACAAGTGCAAAAGTGGTTTCCTGCACCAACACAAGTGCAAAGCGTGGTTTTTCAACACTAATACACGTGCAAAAAGTGTTTTTTCCACACTAACACAAGTGCGAAAAGTGTTTTTTCCACATTAATACAAGTGCAAAAGTGGTTTCCTGCACCAACACAAGTGCGAAAAGTGGTTTTTCAACACTAACACAAGTGCGAAAAGTGGTTTTTCAACACTATCACAAGTGCAAAAAGTGTTTTTTCCACACTAATACAAGTGCAAAAGTGGTTTTTCCACACTAATACAAGTGCAAAAGTGGTTTCCTGCACCAACACAAGTGCGAAAAGTGGTTTTTCAACACTAACATAAGTGCGAAAAGTAGTTTTTCCACACTAATACAAGTGCAAAAGTGGTTTCCCGCACCAACACACGTGCGAAAAGTGGTTTCCTGCACCAACACAGTGCGAAAAGTGGTTTTTCAACACTAACACAAGTGCGAAAAGTGGTTTTTCAACACCAACACAAGTGCGAAAAGTGGTTTTTCAACACTAACACAAGTGCGAAAAGTGGTTTTTCAACACTAACACAAGTGCGAAAAGTGGTTTCCTGCACCAACACAGTGCGAAAAGTGGTTTTTCAACACTAACACAAGTGCGAAAAGTGGTTTTTCAACACTAACACAACTGCGAAAAGTGGTTTTTCAACACTAACACAAGTGCGAAAAGTGGTTTTTCAACACTAATACAAGTGCGAAAAGTGGTTTCCTGTACCAACACAAGTGCGAAAAGTGGTTTTTCAACACTAACACAAGTGCGAAAAGTGGTTTTTCAACACTAATACATATGCAAAAAGTGTTTTTTCCACACTAATACAAGTGCAAAAGTGGTTTCCTGCACCAACACAAGTGCAAAGGGTGGTTTTTCAACACTAATACACGTGCAAAAAGTGTTTTTTCCACACTAACACAAGTGCGAAAAGTGGTTTTTCCACACTAATACAAGTGCAAAAGTGGTTTCCTGCACCAACACAAGTGCGAAAAGTGGTTTTTCAACACTAACACAAGTGCGAAAAGTGGTTTTTCAACACTATCACAAGTGCAAAAAGTGTTTTTTCCACACTAATACAAGTGCAAAAGTGGTTTTTCCACAATAATACAAGTGCAAAAGTGGTTTCCTGCACCAACACAAGTGCGAAAAGTGGTTTTTCAACACTAACATAAGTGCGAAAAGTAGTTTTTCCACACTAATACAAGTGCAAAAGTGGTTTCCTGCACCAACACACGTGCGAAAAGTGGTTTTTCAACACTATCACAAGTGCAAAAAGTGTTTTTTCCACACTAATACAAGTGCAAAAGTGGTTTCCTGCACTAACACAAGTGCGAAAAGTGGTTTTTCAACACTAACACAAGTGCGAAAAGTGGTTTTTCAACACTAACACAAGTGCGAAAAGTGTTTTTTCCACATTAATACAAGTGCAAAAGTGGTTTCCTGCACCAACACAAGTGCGAAAAGTGGTTTTTCAACACTAACACAAGTGCGAAAAGTGGTTTTTCAACACTATCACAAGTGCAAAAAGTGTTTTTTCCACACTAATACAAGTGCAAAAGTGGTTTTTCCACACTAATACAAATGCAAAAGTGGTTTCCTGCACCAACACAAGTGCGAAAAGTGGTTTTTCAACACTAACACAAGTGCGAAAAGTGGTTTTTCAACACTAACACAAGTGCGAAAAGTAGTTTTTCCACACTAATACAAGTGCAAAAGTGGTTTCCTGCACCAACACAAGTGCGAAAAGTGGTTTTTCAACACTAACACAAGTGCGAAAAGTGGTTTTTCAACACTATCACAAGTGCAAAAAGTGTTTTTTCCACACTAATACAAGTGCAAAAGTGGTTTCCTGCACTAACACAAGTGCGAAAAGTGGTTTTTCAACACTAACACAAGTGCGAAAAGTGGTTTTTCCACACTAATACAAGTGCAAAAGTGGTTTCCTGCACCAACACAAGTGCGAAAAGTGGTTTTTCAACACTAACACAAGTGCGAAAAGTGGTTTTTCAACACTAACACAAGTGCGAAAAGTGGTTTTTCAACACTAATACAAGTGCAAAAGTGGTTTCCTGCACCAACACAGTGCGAAAAGTGGTTTTTCAACACTAACACAAGTGCGAAAAGTGGTTTTTCAACACTAACACAACTGCGAAAAGTGGTTTTTCAACACGAACACAAGTGCGAAAAGTGGTTTTTCCACACTAATACAAGTGCGAAAAGTGGTTTCCTGTACCAACACAAGTGCGAAAAGTGGTTTTTCAACACTAACACAAGTGCGAAAAGTGGTTTTTCAACACTAATACAAATGCAAAAAGTGTTTTTTCCACACTAATACAAGTGCAAAAGTGGTTTCCTGCACCAACACAAGTGCGAAAAGTTGTTTTTCAACACTAATACACATGCAAAAAGTGTTTTTTCCACACTAACACAAGTGCGAAAAGTGGTTTTTCCACACTAATACAAGTGCAAAAGTAGTTTCCTGCACCAACACAAGTGCGAAAAGTGGTTTTTCAACACTAACACAAGTGCGAAAAGTGGTTTTTCAACACTATCACAAGTGCAAAAAGTGTTTTTTCCACACTAATACAAGTGCAAAAGTGGTTTCTTGCACCAACACAAGTGCGAAAAGTGGTTTTTCAACACTAACACAAGTGCGAAAAGTGGTTTTTCAACACTAACACAAGTGCGAAAAGTGGTGTTTCAACACTAACACAAGTGCGAAAAGTGTTTTTTCCACACTAATACAAGTGCAAAAGTGGTTTCCTGCACCAACACAAGTGCGAAAAGTGGTTTTTCAACACTAACACAAGTGCGAAAAGTTTCAACACTATCACAAGTGCAAAAAGTGTTTTTTCCACACTAATACAAGTGCAAAAGTGGTTTTTCCACACTAATACAAGTGCAAAAGTGGTTTCCTGCACCAACACAAGTGCGAAAAGTGGTTTTTCAACACTAACATAAGTGCGAAAAGTAGTTTTTCCACACTAATACAAGTGCAAAAGTGGTTTCCTGCACCAACACACGTGCGAAAAGTGGTTTTTCAACACTATCACAAGTGCAAAAAGTGTTTTTTCCACACTAATACAAGTGCAAAAGTGGTTTCCTGCACTAACACAAGTGCGAAAAGTGGTTTTTCAACACTAACACAAGTGCGAAAAGTGGTTTTTCAACACTATTACAAGTGCAAAAAGTGTTTTTTCGACACTAATACAAGTGCAAAAGTGGTTTCCTGCACCAACACAAGTGCGAAAAGTGGTTTTTCAACACTAACACAAGTGGGAAAAGTGGTTTTTCAACACTATCACAAGTGCAAAAAGTGTTTTTTCCACACTAATACAAGTGCAAAAGTGGTTTCCTGCACCAACACAAGTGCGAAAAGTGGTTTTTCAACACTAACACAAGTGCAAAAAGTGGTTTTTCAACACTATCACAAGTGCAAAAAGTGTTTTTTCCACACTAATACAAGTGCAAAAGTGGTTTCCTGCACCAACACAAGTGCGAAAAGTGGTTTTTCAACACTAACACAAGTGCGAAAAGTGGTTTTTCCACACTAATACAAGTGCGAAAAGTGATTTCCTGTACCAACACAGTGCGAAAAGTGGTTTTTCAACACTAACACAAGTGCGAAAAGTGGTTTTTCAACACTAACACAAGTGCGAAAAGTGGTTTTTCAACACTAATACAAATGCAAAAAGTGTTTTTTCCACACTAATACAAGTGCAAAAGTGGTTTCCTGCACCAACACAAGTGCGAAAAGTGGTTTTTCAACACTAATACACGTGCAAAAAGTGTTTTTTCCACACTAACACAAGTGCGAAAAGTGGTTTTTCCACACTAATACAAGTGCAAAAGTGGTTTCCTGCACCAACACAAGTGCGAAAAGTGGTTTTTCAACACTAACAAGAGTGCGAAAAGTGGTTTTTCAACACTATCACAAGTGCAAAAAGTGTTTTTTCCACACTAATACAAGTGCAAAAGTGGTTTCCTGCACCAACACAAGTGCGAAAAGTGGTTTTTCAACACTAACACAAGTGCGAAAAGTGGTTTTTCAACACTAACACAAGTGCGAAAAGTGGTTTCCTGCACCAACACAGTGCGAAAAGTGGTTTCCTGCACCAACACAAGTGCGAAAAGTGGTTTTTCAACACTAACACAAGTGCGAAAAGTGGTTTTTCAACACTATCACAAGTGCAAAAAGTGTTTTTTCCACACTAATACAAGTGCAAAAGTGGTTTTTCCACACTAATACAAGTGCAAAAGTGGTTTCCTGCACCAACACAAGTGCGAAAAGTGGTTTTTCAACACTAACATAAGTGCGAAAAGTAGTTTTTCCACACTAATACAAGTGCAAAAGTGGTTTCCTGCACCAACACACGTGCGAAAAGTGGTTTTTCAACACTATCACAAGTGCAAAAAGTGTTTTTTCCACACTAATACAAGTGCAAAAGTGGTTTCCTGCACTAACACAAGTGCGAAAAGTGGTTTTTCAACACTAACACAAGTGCGAAAAGTGGTTTTTCAACACTATTACAAGTGCAAAAAGTGTTTTTTCGACACTAATACAAGTGCAAAAGTGGTTTCCTGCACCAACACAAGTGCGAAAAGTGGTTTTTCAACACTAACACAAGTGGGAAAAGTGGTTTTTCAACACTATCACAAGTGCAAAAAGTGTTTTTTCCACACTAATACAAGTGCAAAAGTGGTTTCCTGCACCAACACAAGTGCGAAAAGTGGTTTTTCAACACTAACACAAGTGCAAAAAGTGGTTTTTCAACACTAACACAAGTGCGAATAGTGGTTTTTCAACACTAACACAAGTGCGAAAAGTGGTTTTTCAACACTAACACAAGTGCGAAAAGTGGTTTTTCCACACTAATACAAGTGCGAAAAGTGATTTCCTGTACCAACACAAGTGCGAAAAGTGGTTTTTCAACACTAACACAAGTGCGAAAAGTGGTTTTTCAACACTAACACAAGTGCGAAAAGTGGTTTCCTGCACCAACACAGTGCGAAAAGTGGTTTTTCAACACTAACACAAGTGCGAAAAGTGGTTTTTCAACACTAACACAACTGCGAAAAGTGGTTTTTCAACACTAACACAAGTGCGAAAAGTGGTTTTTCAACACTAATACAAGTGCGAAAAGTGGTTTCCTGTACCAACACAAGTGCGAAAAGTGGTTTTTCAACACTAACACAAGTGCGAAAAGTGGTTTTTCAACACTAATACATATGCAAAAAGTGTTTTTTCCACACTAATACAAGTGCAAAAGTGGTTTCCTGCACCAACACAAGTGCAAAGAGTGGTTTTTCAACACTAATACAGGTGCAAAAAGTGTTTTTTCCACACTAACACAAGTGCGAAAAGTGGTTTTTCCACACTAATACAAGTGCAAAAGTGGTTTCCTGCACCAACACAAGTGCGAAAAGTGGTTTTTCAACACTAACACAAGTGCGAAAAGTGGTTTTTCAACACTATCACAAGTGCAAAAAGTGTTTTTTCCACACTAATACAAGTGCAAAAGTGGTTTCCTGCACCAACACACGTGCGAAAAGTGGTTTTTCAACACTAACACAAGTGCGAAAAGTGTTTTTTCAACACTAACACAAGTGCGAAAAGTGGTTTTTCAACACTAACACAAGTGCGAAAAGTGGTTTTTCCACACTAATACAAGTGCGAAAAGTGATTTCCTGTACCAACACAGTGCGAAAAGTGGTTTTTCAACACTAACACAAGTGCGAAAAGTGGTTTTTCAACACTAATACAAATGCAAAAAGTGTTTTTTCCACACTAATACAAGTGCAAAAGTGGTTTCCTGCACCAACACAAGTGCGAAAAGTGGTTTTTCAACACTAATACACGTGCAAAAAGTGTTTTTTCCACACTAACACAAGTGCGAAAAGTGGTTTTTCCACACTAATACAAGTGCAAAAGTGGTTTCCTGCACCAACACAAGTGCGAAAAGTGGTTTTTCAACACTAACAAGAGTGCGAAAAGTGGTTTTTCAACACTATCACAAGTGCAAAAAGTGTTTTTTCCACACTAATACAAGTGCAAAAGTGGTTTCCTGCACCAACACAAGTGCGAAAAGTGGTTTTTCAACACTAACACAAGTGCGAAAAGTGGTTTTTCAACACTAATACAAATGCAAAAAGTGTTTTTTCCACACTAATACAAGTGCAAAAGTGGTTTCCTGCACCAACACAAGTGCGAAAAGTGGTTTTTCAACACTAATACACGTGCAAAAAGTGTTTTTTCCACACTAACACAAGTGCGAAAAGTGGTTTTTCCACACTAATACAAGTGCAAAAGTGGTTTCCTGCACCAACACAAGTGCGAAAAGTGGTTTTTCAACACTAACAAGAGTGCGAAAAGTGGTTTTTCAACACTATCACAAGTGCAAAAAGTGTTTTTTCCACACTAATACAAGTGCAAAAGTGGTTTCCTGCACCAACACAAGTGCGAAAAGTGGTTTTTCAACACTAACACAAGTGCGAAAAGTGGTTTTTCAACACTAACACAAGTGCGAAAAGTGGTTTCCTGCACCAACACAGTGCGAAAAGTGGTTTTTCAACACTAACACAAGTGCGAAAAGTGGTTTTTCAACACTAACACAACTGCGAAAAGTGGTTTTTCAACACTAACACAAGTGCGAAAAGTGGTTTTTCAACACTAATACAAGTGCGAAAAGTGGTTTCCTGTACCAACACAAGTGCGAAAAGTGGTTTTTCAACACTAACACAAGTGCGAAAAGTGTTTTTTCCACACTAATACAAGTGCAAAAGTGGTTTCCTGCACTAACACAAGTGCGAAAAGTGGTTTTTCAACACTAACACAAGTGCGAAAAGTGGTTTTTCCACACTAATACAAGTGCAAAAGTGGTTTCCTGCACCAACACAAGTGCGAAAAGTGGTTTTTCAACACTAACACAAGTGCGAAAAGTGGTTTTTCAACACTATCACAAGTGCAAAAAGTGTTTTTTCCACACTAATACAAGTGCAAAAGTGGTTTCCTGCACCAACACACTTGCGAAAAGTGGTTTTTCAACACTAACACAAGTGCGAAAAGTGTTTTTTCAACACTAACACAAGTGCGAAAAGTGGTTTTTCAACACCAACACAAGTGCGAAAAGTGGTTTTTCAACGCTAACACAAGTGCAAAAAGTGTTTTTTCTACATTAATACAAGTGCAAAAGTGGTTTTTCCACACTAATACAAATGCAAAAGTGGTTTCCTGCACCAACACAAGTGCGAAAAGTGGTTTTTCAACACTAACACAAGTGCGAAAAGTGGTTTTTCAACACTAACACAAGTGCGAAAAGTAGTTTTTCCACACTAATACAAGTGCAAAAGTGGTTTCCTGCACCAACACAAGTGCGAAAAGTGTTTTTTCAACACTAACAGAAGTGCGAAAAGTGGTTTTTCAACACTATCACAAGTGCAAAAAGTGTTTTTCCACAATAATACAAGTGCAAAAGTGGTTTCCTGCACCAACACAAGTGCGAAAAGTGGTTTTTCAACACTAACACAAGTGCGAAAAGTGGTTTTTCAACACTAACACAAGTGCGAAAAGTGGTTTTTCAACACTAGCACAAGTGCGAAAAGTGGTTTTTCAACACTAACACAAGTGCGAAAAGTGGTTTTTCAACACTAACACAAGTGCGAAAAGTGTTTTTTCCACATTAATACAAGTGCAAAAGTGGTTTCCTGCACCAACACAAGTGCGAAAAGTGGTTTTTCAACACTAACACAAGTGCGAAAAGTGGTTTTTCAACACTATCACAAGTGCAAAAAGTGTTTTTTCCACACTAATACAAGTGCAAAAGTGGTTTTTCCACACTAATACAAATGCAAAAGTGGTTTCCTGCACCAACACAAGTGCGAAAAGTGGTTTTTCAACACTAACACAAGTGCGAAAAGTGGTTTTTCAACACTAACACAAGTGCGAAAAGTAGTTTTTCCACACTAATACAAGTGCAAAAGTGGTTTCCTGCACCAACACAAGTGCGAAAAGTGGTTTTTCAACACTAACACAAGTGCGAAAAGTGGTTTTTCAACACTATCACAAGTGCAAAAAGTGTTTTTTCCACACTAATACAAGTGCAAAAGTGGTTTCCTGCACTAACACAAGTGCGAAAAGTGGTTTTTCAACACTAACACAAGTGCGAAAAGTGGTTTTTCCACACTAATACAAGTGCAAAAGTGGTTTCCTGCACCAACACAAGTGCGAAAAGTGGTTTTTCAACACTAACACAAGTGCGAAAAGTGGTTTTTCAACACTAACACAAGTGCGAAAAGTGGTTTTTCAACACTAATACAAGTGCAAAAGTGGTTTCCTGCACCAACACAGTGCGAAAAGTGGTTTTTCAACACTAACACAAGTGCGAAAAGTGGTTTTTCAACACTAACACAACTGCGAAAAGTGGTTTTTCAACACGAACACAAGTGCGAAAAGTGGTTTTTCCACACTAATACAAGTGCGAAAAGTGGTTTCCTGTACCAACACAAGTGCGAAAAGTGGTTTTTCAACACTAACACAAGTGCGAAAAGTGGTTTTTCAACACTAATACAAATGCAAAAAGTGTTTTTTCCACACTAATACAAGTGCAAAAGTGGTTTCCTGCACCAACACAAGTGCGAAAAGTTGTTTTTCAACACTAATACACATGCAAAAAGTGTTTTTTCCACACTAACACAAGTGCGAAAAGTGGTTTTTCCACACTAATACAAGTGCAAAAGTAGTTTCCTGCACCAACACAAGTGCGAAAAGTGGTTTTTCAACACTAACACAAGTGCGAAAAGTGGTTTTTCAACACTATCACAAGTGCAAAAAGTGTTTTTTCCACACTAATACAAGTGCAAAAGTGGTTTCCTGCACCAACACAAGTGCGAAAAGTGGTTTTTCAACACTAACACAAGTGCGAAAAGTGGTTTTTCAACACTAACACAAGTGCGAAAAGTGGTGTTTCAACACTAACACAAGTGCGAAAAGTGTTTTTTCCACACTAATACAAGTGCAAAAGTGGTTTCCTGCACCAACACAAGTGCGAAAAGTGGTTTTTCAACACTAACACAAGTGCGAAAAGTTTCAACACTATCACAAGTGCAAAAAGTGTTTTTTCCACACTAATACAAGTGCAAAAGTGGTTTTTCCACACTAATACAAGTGCAAAAGTGGTTTCCTGCACCAACACAAGTGCGAAAAGTGGTTTTTCAACACTAACATAAGTGCGAAAAGTAGTTTTTCCACACTAATACAAGTGCAAAAGTGGTTTCCTGCACCAACACACGTGCGAAAAGTGGTTTTTCAACACTATCACAAGTGCAAAAAGTGTTTTTTCCACACTAATACAAGTGCAAAAGTGGTTTCCTGCACTAACACAAGTGCGAAAAGTGGTTTTTCAACACTAACACAAGTGCGAAAAGTGGTTTTTCAACACTATTACAAGTGCAAAAAGTGTTTTTTCGACACTAATACAAGTGCAAAAGTGGTTTCCTGCACCAACACAAGTGCGAAAAGTGGTTTTTCAACACTAACACAAGTGGGAAAAGTGGTTTTTCAACACTATCACAAGTGCAAAAAGTGTTTTTTCCACACTAATACAAGTGCAAAAGTGGTTTCCTGCACCAACACAAGTGCGAAAAGTGGTTTTTCAACACTAACACAAGTGCAAAAAGTGGTTTTTCAACACTATCACAAGTGCAAAAAGTGTTTTTTCCACACTAATACAAGTGCAAAAGTGGTTTCCTGCACCAACACAAGTGCGAAAAGTGGTTTTTCAACACTAACACAAGTGCGAAAAGTGGTTTTTCCACACTAATACAAGTGCGAAAAGTGATTTCCTGTACCAACACAGTGCGAAAAGTGGTTTTTCAACACTAACACAAGTGCGAAAAGTGGTTTTTCAACACTAACACAAGTGCGAAAAGTGGTTTTTCAACACTAATACAAATGCAAAAAGTGTTTTTTCCACACTAATACAAGTGCAAAAGTGGTTTCCTGCACCAACACAAGTGCGAAAAGTGGTTTTTCAACACTAATACACGTGCAAAAAGTGTTTTTTCCACACTAACACAAGTGCGAAAAGTGGTTTTTCCACACTAATACAAGTGCAAAAGTGGTTTCCTGCACCAACACAAGTGCGAAAAGTGGTTTTTCAACACTAACAAGAGTGCGAAAAGTGGTTTTTCAACACTATCACAAGTGCAAAAAGTGTTTTTTCCACACTAATACAAGTGCAAAAGTGGTTTCCTGCACCAACACAAGTGCGAAAAGTGGTTTTTCAACACTAACACAAGTGCGAAAAGTGGTTTTTCAACACTAACACAAGTGCGAAAAGTGGTTTCCTGCACCAACACAGTGCGAAAAGTGGTTTCCTGCACCAACACAAGTGCGAAAAGTGGTTTTTCAACACTAACACAAGTGCGAAAAGTGGTTTTTCAACACTATCACAAGTGCAAAAAGTGTTTTTTCCACACTAATACAAGTGCAAAAGTGGTTTTTCCACACTAATACAAGTGCAAAAGTGGTTTCCTGCACCAACACAAGTGCGAAAAGTGGTTTTTCAACACTAACATAAGTGCGAAAAGTAGTTTTTCCACACTAATACAAGTGCAAAAGTGGTTTCCTGCACCAACACACGTGCGAAAAGTGGTTTTTCAACACTATCACAAGTGCAAAAAGTGTTTTTTCCACACTAATACAAGTGCAAAAGTGGTTTCCTGCACTAACACAAGTGCGAAAAGTGGTTTTTCAACACTAACACAAGTGCGAAAAGTGGTTTTTCAACACTATTACAAGTGCAAAAAGTGTTTTTTCGACACTAATACAAGTGCAAAAGTGGTTTCCTGCACCAACACAAGTGCGAAAAGTGGTTTTTCAACACTAACACAAGTGGGAAAAGTGGTTTTTCAACACTATCACAAGTGCAAAAAGTGTTTTTTCCACACTAATACAAGTGCAAAAGTGGTTTCCTGCACCAACACAAGTGCGAAAAGTGGTTTTTCAACACTAACACAAGTGCAAAAAGTGGTTTTTCAACACTAACACAAGTGCGAATAGTGGTTTTTCAACACTAACACAAGTGCGAAAAGTGGTTTTTCAACACTAACACAAGTGCGAAAAGTGGTTTTTCCACACTAATACAAGTGCGAAAAGTGATTTCCTGTACCAACACAAGTGCGAAAAGTGGTTTTTCAACACTAACACAAGTGCGAAAAGTGGTTTTTCAACACTAACACAAGTGCGAAAAGTGGTTTCCTGCACCAACACAGTGCGAAAAGTGGTTTTTCAACACTAACACAAGTGCGAAAAGTGGTTTTTCAACACTAACACAACTGCGAAAAGTGGTTTTTCAACACTAACACAAGTGCGAAAAGTGGTTTTTCAACACTAATACAAGTGCGAAAAGTGGTTTCCTGTACCAACACAAGTGCGAAAAGTGGTTTTTCAACACTAACACAAGTGCGAAAAGTGGTTTTTCAACACTAATACATATGCAAAAAGTGTTTTTTCCACACTAATACAAGTGCAAAAGTGGTTTCCTGCACCAACACAAGTGCAAAGAGTGGTTTTTCAACACTAATACAGGTGCAAAAAGTGTTTTTTCCACACTAACACAAGTGCGAAAAGTGGTTTTTCCACACTAATACAAGTGCAAAAGTGGTTTCCTGCACCAACACAAGTGCGAAAAGTGGTTTTTCAACACTAACACAAGTGCGAAAAGTGGTTTTTCAACACTATCACAAGTGCAAAAAGTGTTTTTTCCACACTAATACAAGTGCAAAAGTGGTTTCCTGCACCAACACACGTGCGAAAAGTGGTTTTTCAACACTAACACAAGTGCGAAAAGTGTTTTTTCAACACTAACACAAGTGCGAAAAGTGGTTTTTCAACACTAACACAAGTGCGAAAAGTGGTTTTTCCACACTAATACAAGTGCGAAAAGTGATTTCCTGTACCAACACAGTGCGAAAAGTGGTTTTTCAACACTAACACAAGTGCGAAAAGTGGTTTTTCAACACTAATACAAATGCAAAAAGTGTTTTTTCCACACTAATACAAGTGCAAAAGTGGTTTCCTGCACCAACACAAGTGCGAAAAGTGGTTTTTCAACACTAATACACGTGCAAAAAGTGTTTTTTCCACACTAACACAAGTGCGAAAAGTGGTTTTTCCACACTAATACAAGTGCAAAAGTGGTTTCCTGCACCAACACAAGTGCGAAAAGTGGTTTTTCAACACTAACAAGAGTGCGAAAAGTGGTTTTTCAACACTATCACAAGTGCAAAAAGTGTTTTTTCCACACTAATACAAGTGCAAAAGTGGTTTCCTGCACCAACACAAGTGCGAAAAGTGGTTTTTCAACACTAACACAAGTGCGAAAAGTGGTTTTTCAACACTAATACAAATGCAAAAAGTGTTTTTTCCACACTAATACAAGTGCAAAAGTGGTTTCCTGCACCAACACAAGTGCGAAAAGTGGTTTTTCAACACTAATACACGTGCAAAAAGTGTTTTTTCCACACTAACACAAGTGCGAAAAGTGGTTTTTCCACACTAATACAAGTGCAAAAGTGGTTTCCTGCACCAACACAAGTGCGAAAAGTGGTTTTTCAACACTAACAAGAGTGCGAAAAGTGGTTTTTCAACACTATCACAAGTGCAAAAAGTGTTTTTTCCACACTAATACAAGTGCAAAAGTGGTTTCCTGCACCAACACAAGTGCGAAAAGTGGTTTTTCAACACTAACACAAGTGCGAAAAGTGGTTTTTCAACACTAACACAAGTGCGAAAAGTGGTTTCCTGCACCAACACAGTGCGAAAAGTGGTTTTTCAACACTAACACAAGTGCGAAAAGTGGTTTTTCAACACTAACACAACTGCGAAAAGTGGTTTTTCAACACTAACACAAGTGCGAAAAGTGGTTTTTCAACACTAATACAAGTGCGAAAAGTGGTTTCCTGTACCAACACAAGTGCGAAAAGTGGTTTTTCAACACTAACACAAGTGCGAAAAGTGGTTTTTCAACACTAATACATATGCAAAAAGTGTTTTTTCCACACTAATACAAGTGCAAAAGTGGTTTCCTGCACCAACACAAGTGCAAAGCGTGGTTTTTCAACACTAATACACGTGCAAAAAGTGTTTTTTCCACACTAACACAAGTGCGAAAAGTGGTTTTTCCACACTAATACAAGTGCAAAAGTGGTTTCCTGCACCAACACAAGTGCGAAAAGTGGTTTTTCAACACTAACACAAGTGCGAAAAGTGGTTTTTCAACACTATCACAAGTGCAAAAAGTGTTTTTTCCACACTAATACAAGTGAAAAAGTGGTTTCCTGCACCAACACACGTGCGAAAAGTGGTTTTTCAACACTAACACAAGTGCGAAAAGTGTTTTTTCAACACTAACACAAGTGCGAAAAGTGGTTTTTCAACACCAACACAAGTGCGAAAAGTGGTTTTTCAACACTAACACAAGTGCAAAAAGTGTTTTTTCTACATTAATACAAGTGCAAAAGTGGTTTTTCCACACTAATACAAATGCAAAAGTGGTTTCCTGCACCAACACAAGTGCGAAAAGTGGTTTTTCAACACTAACACAAGTGCGAAAAGTGGTTTTTCAACACTAACACAAGTGCGAAAAGTAGTTTTTCCACACTAATACAAGTGCAAAAGTGGTTTCCTGCACCAACACAAGTGCGAAAAGTGGTTTTTCAACACTAACACAAGTGCAAAAAGTGGTTTTTCAACACTATCACAAGTGCAAAAAGTGTTTTTTCCACACTAATACAAGTGCAAAAGTGGTTTCCTGCAATAACACAAGTGCGAAAAGTGGTTTTTCAACACTAACACAAGTGCGAAAAGTGGTTTTTCAACACTATCACAAGTGCAAAAAGTGTTTTTTCCACACTAATACAAGTGCAAAAGTGGTTTCCTGCACTAACACAAGTGCGAAAAGTGGTTTTTCAACACTAACACAAGTGCGAAAAGTGGTTTTTCAACACTATCACAAGTGCAAAAAGTGTTTTTTTTCCACACTAATACAAGTGCAAAAGTGGTTTTTCCACACTAATACAAGTGCAAAAGTGGTTTCCTGCACCAACACAAGTGCGAAAAGTGGTTTTTCAACACTAACACAAGTGCGAAAAGTGGTTTTTCAACACTAACACAAGTGCGAAAAGTGGTTTTTCCACACATACAAGTGCAAAAGTGGTTTCCTGCACCACCACAAGTGCGAAAAGTGGTTTTTCAACACTAACACAAGTGCGAAAAGTGGTTTTTCAACACTATCACAAGTGCAAAAAGTGTTTTTTCCACACTAATACATGTGCGAAAAGTGGTTTTTCAACACTAACACAAGTGCGAAAAGTGTTTTTTCCACACTAATACAAGTGCAAAAGTGGTTTCCTGCACCAACACAAGTGCGAAAAGTGGTTTTTCAACACTAACACAAGTGCGAAAAGTGGTTTTTCAACATTAACACAAGTGCAAAAAGTGTTTTTTCCACATTAATACAAGTGCTAAAGTGGTTTTTCCACACTAATACAAGTGCAAAAGTGGTTTCCTGCACCAACACAAGTGCGAAAAGTGGTTTTTCAACACTAACACATGTGCGAAAAGTGGTTTTTCAACACTATCACAAGTGCAAAAAGTGTTTTTTCCACACTAATACAAGTGCAAAAGTGGTTTCCTGCACCAACACAAGTGCGAAAAGTGGTTTTTCAACACTAACACAAGTGCGAAAAGTGGTTTTTCAACACTATCACAAGTGCAAAAAGTGTTTTTTCCACACTAATACATGTGCGAAAAGTGGTTTTTCAACACTAACACAAGTGCGAAAAGTGTTTTTTCCACACTAATACAAGTGCAAAAGTGGTTTCCTGCAGCAACACAAGTGCGAAAAGTGGTTTTTCAACACTAACACAAGTGCGAAAAGTGGTTTTTCAACACTAACACAAGTGCAAAAAGTGTTTTTTCCACACTAATACAAGTGCAAAAGTGGTTTTTCCACACTAATACAAGTGCAAAAGTGGT
The DNA here is from genome assembly GCF_964187855.1 of Myxine glutinosa. Lineage (NCBI taxonomy): Eukaryota > Metazoa > Chordata > Myxini > Myxiniformes > Myxinidae > Myxine > Myxine glutinosa. The sequence continues at coordinate 44,439,175 of NC_136272.1, read as the reverse complement.
TTCCTGCACCAACACAAGTGCGAAAAGTGGTTTTTCAACACTAACACTTGTGCGAAAAGTGGTTTTTCAACACTATCACAAGTGCAAAAAGTGTTTTTTCCACACTAATACAAGTGCAAAAGTGGTTTCCTGCACCAACACAAGTGCGAAAAGTGGTTTTTCAACACTAACACAAGTGCGAAAAGTGGTTTTTCAACACTATCACAAGTGCGAAAAGTGGTTTTTCAACACTAACACAAGTGCGAAAAGTGGTTTTTCCACACTAATACAAGTGCAAAAGTGGTTTCCTGCACCAACACAAGTGCGAAAAGTGGTTTTTCAACACTAACACAAGTGCGAAAAGTGGTTTTTCAACACTAACACAAGTGCGAAAAGTGGTTTTTCAACACTAACACAAGTGCGAAAAGTGGTTTTTCAACACTAACACAAGTGCGAAAAGTGGTTTTTCAACACTAACACAAGTGCGAAAAGTGGTTTTTCAACACCAATACAAGTGCAAAAGTGGTTTCCTGCACCAACACAAGTGTGAAAAGTGGTTTTTCAACACTAACACAAGTGCGAAAAGTGGTTTTTCAACACTATCACAAGTGCAAAAAGTGTTTTTTCCACACTAATACAAGTGCAAAAGTGGTTTTTCCACACTAATACAAGTGCAAAAGTGGTTTCCTGCACCAACACAAGTGCGAAAAGTGGTTTTTCAACACTAACACAAGTGCGAAAAGTGGTATTTCAACACTAACACAAGTGCGAAAAGTGGTTTTTCCACACTAATACAAGTGCAAAAGTGGTTTACTGCACCACCACAAGTGCGAAAAGTGGTTTTTCAACACTAACACAAGTGCGAAAAGTGGTTTTTCAACACTATCACAAGTGCAAAAAGTGTTTTTTCCACACTAATACAAGTGCAAAAGTGGTTTCCTGCACCAACACAAGTGCAAAAAGTGGTTTTTCAACACTAACACAAGTGCGAAAAGTGGTTTTTCAACACTGTCACAAGTGCAAAAAGTGTTTTTTCCACACTAATACAAGTGCAAAAGTGGTTTCCTGCACCAACACAAGTGCGAAAAGTGGTTTTTCAACACTAACACATGTGCGAAAAGTGGTTTTTCAACACTAACACAAGTGCGAAAAGTGTTTTTTCCACACTAATACAAGTGCAAAAGTGGTTTCCTGCACCAAAACAAGTGCGAAAAGTGGTTTTGCAACACTAACACAAGTGCGAAAAGTGGTTTTTCAACACTAACACAAGTGCAAAAAGTGTTTTTTCCACACTAATACAAGTGCAAAAGTGGTTTTTCCACACTAATACAAGTGCAAAAGTGGTTTCCTGCACCAACACAAGTGCGAAAAGTGGTTTTTCAACACTAACACATGTGCGAAAAGTGGTTTTTCAACACTATCACAAGTGCAAAAAGTGTTTTTTCCACACTAATACAAGTGCAAAAGTGGTTTCCTGCACCAACACAAGTGCGAAAAGTGGTTTTTCAACACTAACACAAGTGCGAAAAGTGGTTTTTCAACACTATCACAAGTGCGAAAAGTGGTTTTTCAACACTAACACAAGTGCGAAAAGTGGTTTTTCCACACTAATACAAGTGCAAAAGTGGTTTCCTGCACCAACACAAGTGCGAAAAGTGGTTTTTCAACACTAACACAAGTGCGAAAAGTGTTTTTTCAACACTATCACAAGTGCAAAAAGTGTTTTTTCCACACTAATACAAGTGCAAAAGTGGTTTCCTGCACCAGCACAAGTGCGAAAAGTGGTTTTTCAACACTAACACAAGTGCGAAAAGTGGTTTTTCAACACTAACACAAGTGCGAAAAGTTGTTTTTCAACACTAACACAAGTGCCAAAAGTGGTTTTTCCACACTAATACAAGTGCAAAAACTGTTTTTTCCACACTAATACAAGTGCAAAAGTGGTTTCCTGCACCAACACAAGTGCGAAAAGTGGTTTTTCAACACTAACACAAGTGCGAAAAGTGGTTTTTCAACACTAACACAAGTGCGAAAAGTGGTTTTTCAACACTAACACAACTGCGAAAAGTGGTTTTTCAACACTAACACAAGTGCGAAAAGTGTTTTTTCCACATTAATACAAGTGCAAAAGTGGTTTCCTGCACCAACACAAGTGCGAAAAGTGGTTTTTCAACATTAACACAAGTGCGAAAAGTGGTTTTTCAACACTATCACAAGTGCAAAAGGTGTTTTTTCCACACTAATACAAGTGCAAAAGTGGTTTTTCCACACTAACACAAGTGCAAAAGTGGTTTCCTGCACCAACACAAGTGCGAAAAGTGGTTTTTCAACACTAACACAAGTGCGAAAAGTGGTTTTTCAACACTAACACAAGTGCAAAAAGTGTTTTTTCCACACTAATACAAGTGCAAAAGTGGTTTTTCCACACTAATACAAGTACAAAAGTGGTTTCCTGCACCAACACAAGTGCGAAAAGTGGTTTTTCAACACTAACACAAGTGCGAAAAGTGGTTTTTCAACACTATCACAAGTGCGAAAAGTGGTTTTTCAACACTAACACAAGTGCGAAAAGTGGTTTTTCCACACTAATACAAGTGCAAAAGTGGTTTCCTGCACAAGCACAAGTGCGAAAAGTGGTTTTTCAACACAAACACAAGTGCTAAAAGTGGTTTTTCAACACTAACACAAGTGCGAAAAGTGTTTTTTCAACACGAACACAAGTGCGAAAAGTGGTTTTTCCACACTAATACAAGTGCAAAAGTGGTTTCCTGCACCAACACAAGTGCAAAAAGGGTTTTTTCAACACTAACGCAAGTGCGAAAAGTGGTTTTTCAACACTAACACAAGTGCGAAAAGTGGTTTTTCAACACTAACACAAGTGCGAAAAGTGGTTTTTCCACACTAATACAAGTGCAAAAGTGGTTTCCTGCACCAACACAAGTGCGAAAAGTGGTTTTTCAACACTAACACAAGTGCGAAAAGTGGTTTTTCAACACTATCACAAGTGCAAAAAGTGTTTTTTCCACACTAATACAAGTGCAAAAGTGGTTTCCTGCACCAACACAAGTGCGAAAAGTGGTTTTTCAACACTAACACAAGTGCGAAAAGTTGTTTTTCAACACTATCACAAGTGCAAAAAGTGTTTTTTCCACAATAATACAAGTGCAAAAGTGGTTTTTCCACACTAATACAAGTGCAAAAGTGGTTTCCTGCACCAACACAAGTGCGAAAAGTTGTTTTTCAACACTAACACAAGTGCGAAAAGTGGTTTTTCAACACTAACACAAGTGCGAAAAGTAGTTTTTCCACACTAATACAAGTGCAAAAGTGGTTTCCTGCACCAACACAAGTGCGAAAAGTGGTTTTTCAACACTAACACAAGTGCGAAAAGTGGTTTTTCAACACTACCACAAGTGCAAAAAGTGTTTTTCCACACTAATACAAGTGCAAAAGTGGTTTCCTGCACTAACACAAGTGCGAAAAGTGGATTTTCAACACTAACACAAGTGCGAAAAGTGGTTTTTCAACACTAACACAAGTGCGAAAAGTGTTTTTTCCACATTAATACAAGTGCAAAAGTGGTTTCCTGCACCAACACAAGTGCGAAAAGTGGTTTTTCAACACTAACACAAGTGCGAAAAGTGGTTTTTCAACACTATCACAAGTGCAAAAAGTGTTTTTTCCACACTAATACAAGTGCAAAAGTGGTTTTTCCACACTAATACAAATGCAAAAGTGGTTTCCTGCACCAACACAAGTGCGAAAAGTGGTTTTTCAACACTAACACAAGTGCGAAAAGTGGTTTTTCAACACTAACACAAGTGCGAAAAGTAGTTTTTCCACACTAATACAAGTGCAAAAGTGGTTTCCTGCACTAACACAAGTGCGAAAAGTGGTTTTTCAACACTAACACAAGTGCGAAAAGTGGTTTTTCAACACTATCACAAGTGCAAAAAGTGTTTTTTCCACACTAATACAAGTGCAAAAGTGGTTTCCTGCACCAACACAAGTGCGAAAAGTGGTTTTTCAACACTAACACAAGTGCGAAAAGTGGTTTTTCAACACTAACACAAGTGCGAAAAGTGGTTTTTCAACACTAACACAATTGCAAAAACTGTTTTTTCCACACTAATACAAGTGCAAAAGTGGTTTCCTGCATCAACACAGTGCGAAAAGTGGTTTTTCAACACTAACACAAGTGCGAAAAGTGGTTTTTCAACACTAACACAAGTGCGAAAAGTGGTTTTTCAACACTATCACAAGTGCAAAAAGTGTTTTTTCCACACTAATACAAGTGCAAAAGTGGTTTCCTGCACTAACACAAGTGCGAAAAGTGGTTTTTCAACACTAACACAAGTGCGAAAAGTGGTTTTTCAACACTATCACAAGTGCAAAAAGTGTTTTTTCCACACTAATACAAGTGCAAAAGTGGTTTCCTGCACTAACACAAGTGCGAAAAGTGGTTTTTCAACACTATCACAAGTGCAAAAAGTATTTTTTCCACACTAATACAAGTGCAAAAGTGGTTTTTCCACACTAATACAAGTGCAAAAGTGGTTTCCTGCACCAACACAAGTGCGAAAAGTGGTTTTTCAACACTAACACAAGTGCGAAAAGTGGTTTTTCAACACTAACACAAGTGCGAAAAGTGGTTTTTCCACACTAATACAAGTGCAAAAGTGGTTTCCTGCACCACCACAAGTGCGAAAAGTGGTTTTTCAACACTAACACAAGTGCGAAAAGTGGTTTTTCAACACTATCACAAGTGCAAAAAGTGTTTTTTCCACACTAATACATGTGCGAAAAGTGGTTTTTCAACACTAACACAAGTGCGAAAAGTGTTTTTTCCACACTAATACAAGTGCAAAAGTGGTTTCCTGCACCAACACAAGTGCGAAAAGTGGTTTTTCAACACTAACACAAGTGCGAAAAGTGGTTTTTCAACACTAACACAAGTGCAAAAAGTGTTTTTTCCACACTAATACAAGTGCAAAAGTGGTTTTTCCACACTAATACAAGTGCAAAAGTGGTTTCCTGCACCAACACAAGTGCGAAAAGTGGTTTTTCAACACTAACACATGTGCGAAAAGTGGTTTTTCAACACTATCACAAGTGCAAAAAGTGTTTTTTCCACACTAATACAAGTGCAAAAGTGGTTTCCTGCATCAACACAGTGCGAAAAGTGGTTTTTCAACACTAACACAAGTGCGAAAAGTGGTTTTTCAACACTAACACAAGTGCGAAAAGTGGTTTTTCAACACTATCACAAGTGCAAAAAGTGTTTTTTCCACACTAATACAAGTGCAAAAGTGGTTTCCTGCACTAACACAAGTGCGAAAAGTGGTTTTTCAACACTAACACAAGTGCGAAAAGTGGTTTTTCAACACTATCACAAGTGCAAAAAGTGTTTTTTCCACACTAATACAAGTGCAAAAGTGGTTTCCTGCACCAACACAAGTGCGAAAAGTGGTTTTTCAACTCTAACACAAGTGCGAAAAGTGGTTTTTCAACACTAACACAAGTGCGAAAAGTGTTTTTTCGACACTAATTACAAGTGCAAAAGTGGTTTCCTGCACCAACACAAGTGCGAAAAGTGGTTTTTCAACACTAACACAAGTGCGAAAAGTGGTTTTTCAACACCAACACAAGTGCGAAAAGTGGTTTTCCACACTAACACAAGTGCAAAAAGTGGTTTTTCAACACTATCACAAGTGCAAAAAGTGTTTATTCCACATTAATACAAGTGCAAAAGTGGTTTCCTGCCCCAACACAAGTGCGAAAAGTGGTTTTTCAACACTAACACATGTGCGAAAAGTGGTTTTTCAACACTATCACAAGTGCAAAAAGTGTTTTTTTTCCACACTAATACAAGTGCAAAAGTGGTTTTTCCACACTAATACAAGTGCAAAAGTGGTTTCCTGCACCAACACAAGTGCGAAAAGTGGTTTTTCAACACTAACACAAGTGCGAAAAGTGGTTTTTCAACACTAACACAAGTGCGAAAAGTGGTTTTTCCACACATACAAGTGCAAAAGTGGTTTCCTGCACCACCACAAGTGCGAAAAGTGGTTTTTCAACACTAACACAAGTGCGAAAAGTGGTTTTTCAACACTATCACAAGTGCAAAAAGTGTTTTTTCCACACTAATACATGTGCGAAAAGTGGTTTTTCAACACTAACACAAGTGCGAAAAGTGTTTTTTCCACACTAATACAAGTGCAAAAGTGGTTTCCTGCACCAACACAAGTGCGAAAAGTGGTTTTTCAACACTAACACAAGTGCGAAAAGTGGTTTTTCAACATTAACACAAGTGCAAAAAGTGTTTTTTCCACATTAATACAAGTGCTAAAGTGGTTTTTCCACACTAATACAAGTGCAAAAGTGGTTTCCTGCACCAACACAAGTGCGAAAAGTGGTTTTTCAACACTAACACATGTGCGAAAAGTGGTTTTTCAACACTATCACAAGTGCAAAAAGTGTTTTTTCCACACTAATACAAGTGCAAAAGTGGTTTCCTGCACCAACACAAGTGCGAAAAGTGGTTTTTCAACACTATCACAAGTGCAAAAAGTGTTTTTTCCACACTAATACATGTGCGAAAAGTGGTTTTTCAACACTAAAACAAGTGCGAAAAGTGTTTTTTCCACACTAATACAAGTGCAAAAGTGGTTTCCTGCAGCAACACAAGTGCGAAAAGTGGTTTTTCAACACTAACACAAGTGCGAAAAGTGGTTTTTCAACACTAACACAAGTGCAAAAAGTGTTTTTTCCACACTAATACAAGTGCAAAAGTGGTTTTTCCACACTAATACAAGTGCAAAAGTGGTTTCCTGCACCAACACAAGTGCGAAAAGTGGTTTTTCAACACTAACACTTGTGCGAAAAGTGGTTTTTCAACACTATCACAAGTGCAAAAAGTGTTTTTTCCACACTAATACAAGTGCAAAAGTGGTTTCCTGCACCAACACAAGTGCGAAAAGTGGTTTTTCAACACTAACACAAGTGCGAAAAGTGGTTTTTCAACACTATCACAAGTGCGAAAAGTGGTTTTTCAACACTAACACAAGTGCGAAAAGTGGTTTTTCCACACTAATACAAGTGCAAAAGTGGTTTCCTGCACCAACACAAGTGCGAAAAGTGGTTTTTCAACACTAACACAAGTGCGAAAAGTGGTTTTTCAACACTAACACAAGTGCGAAAAGTGGTTTTTCAACACTAACACAAGTGCGAAAAGTGGTTTTTCAACACTAACACAAGTGCGAAAAGTGGTTTTTCAACACTAACACAAGTGCGAAAAGTGGTTTTTCAACACCAATACAAGTGCAAAAGTGGTTTCCTGCACCAACACAAGTGTGAAAAGTGGTTTTTCAACACTAACACAAGTGCGAAAAGTGGTTTTTCAACACTATCACAAGTGCAAAAAGTGTTTTTTCCACACTAATACAAGTGCAAAAGTGGTTTTTCCACACTAATACAAGTGCAAAAGTGGTTTCCTGCACCAACACAAGTGCGAAAAGTGGTTTTTCAACACTAACACAAGTGCGAAAAGTGGTATTTCAACACTAACACAAGTGCGAAAAGTGGTTTTTCCACACTAATACAAGTGCAAAAGTGGTTTACTGCACCACCACAAGTGCGAAAAGTGGTTTTTCAACACTAACACAAGTGCGAAAAGTGGTTTTTCAACACTATCACAAGTGCAAAAAGTGTTTTTTCCACACTAATACAAGTGCAAAAGTGGTTTCCTGCACCAACACAAGTGCAAAAAGTGGTTTTTCAACACTAACACAAGTGCGAAAAGTGGTTTTTCAACACTGTCACAAGTGCAAAAAGTGTTTTTTCCACACTAATACAAGTGCAAAAGTGGTTTCCTGCACCAACACAAGTGCGAAAAGTGGTTTTTCAACACTAACACATGTGCGAAAAGTGGTTTTTCAACACTAACACAAGTGCGAAAAGTGTTTTTTCCACACTAATACAAGTGCAAAAGTGGTTTCCTGCACCAAAACAAGTGCGAAAAGTGGTTTTGCAACACTAACACAAGTGCGAAAAGTGGTTTTTCAACACTAACACAAGTGCAAAAAGTGTTTTTTCCACACTAATACAAGTGCAAAAGTGGTTTTTCCACACTAATACAAGTGCAAAAGTGGTTTCCTGCACCAACACAAGTGCGAAAAGTGGTTTTTCAACACTAACACATGTGCGAAAAGTGGTTTTTCAACACTATCACAAGTGCAAAAAGTGTTTTTTCCACACTAATACAAGTGCAAAAGTGGTTTCCTGCACCAACACAAGTGCGAAAAGTGGTTTTTCAACACTAACACAAGTGCGAAAAGTGGTTTTTCAACACTATCACAAGTGCGAAAAGTGGTTTTTCAACACTAACACAAGTGCGAAAAGTGGTTTTTCCACACTAATACAAGTGCAAAAGTGGTTTCCTGCACCAACACAAGTGCGAAAAGTGGTTTTTCAACACTAACACAAGTGCGAAAAGTGTTTTTTCAACACTATCACAAGTGCAAAAAGTGTTTTTTCCACACTAATACAAGTGCAAAAGTGGTTTCCTGCACCAGCACAAGTGCGAAAAGTGGTTTTTCAACACTAACACAAGTGCGAAAAGTGGTTTTTCAACACTAACACAAGTGCGAAAAGTTGTTTTTCAACACTAACACAAGTGCCAAAAGTGGTTTTTCCACACTAATACAAGTGCAAAAACTGTTTTTTCCACACTAATACAAGTGCAAAAGTGGTTTCCTGCACCAACACAAGTGCGAAAAGTGGTTTTTCAACACTAACACAAGTGCGAAAAGTGGTTTTTCAACACTAACACAAGTGCGAAAAGTGGTTTTTCAACACTAACACAACTGCGAAAAGTGGTTTTTCAACACTAACACAAGTGCGAAAAGTGTTTTTTCCACATTAATACAAGTGCAAAAGTGGTTTCCTGCACCAACACAAGTGCGAAAAGTGGTTTTTCAACATTAACACAAGTGCGAAAAGTGGTTTTTCAACACTATCACAAGTGCAAAAGGTGTTTTTTCCACACTAATACAAGTGCAAAAGTGGTTTTTCCACACTAACACAAGTGCAAAAGTGGTTTCCTGCACCAACACAAGTGCGAAAAGTGGTTTTTCAACACTAACACAAGTGCGAAAAGTGGTTTTTCAACACTAACACAAGTGCAAAAAGTGTTTTTTCCACACTAATACAAGTGCAAAAGTGGTTTTTCCACACTAATACAAGTACAAAAGTGGTTTCCTGCACCAACACAAGTGCGAAAAGTGGTTTTTCAACACTAACACAAGTGCGAAAAGTGGTTTTTCAACACTATCACAAGTGCGAAAAGTGGTTTTTCAACACTAACACAAGTGCGAAAAGTGGTTTTTCCACACTAATACAAGTGCAAAAGTGGTTTCCTGCACAAGCACAAGTGCGAAAAGTGGTTTTTCAACACAAACACAAGTGCTAAAAGTGGTTTTTCAACACTAACACAAGTGCGAAAAGTGTTTTTTCAACACGAACACAAGTGCGAAAAGTGGTTTTTCCACACTAATACAAGTGCAAAAGTGGTTTCCTGCACCAACACAAGTGCAAAAAGGGTTTTTTCAACACTAACGCAAGTGCGAAAAGTGGTTTTTCAACACTAACACAAGTGCGAAAAGTGGTTTTTCAAAACTAACACAAGTGCGAAAAGTGGTTTTTCCACACTAATACAAGTGCAAAAGTGGTTTCCTGCACCAACACAAGTGCGAAAAGTGGTTTTTCAACACTAACACAAGTGCGAAAAGTGGTTTTTCAACACTATCACAAGTGCAAAAAGTGTTTTTTCCACACTAATACAAGTGCAAAAGTGGTTTCCTGCACCAACACAAGTGCGAAAAGTGGTTTTTCAACACTAACACAAGTGCGAAAAGTTGTTTTTCAACACTATCACAAGTGCAAAAAGTGTTTTTTCCACAATAATACAAGTGCAAAAGTGGTTTTTCCACACTAATACAAGTGCAAAAGTGGTTTCCTGCACCAACACAAGTGCGAAAAGTTGTTTTTCAACACTAACACAAGTGCGAAAAGTGGTTTTTCAACACTAACACAAGTGCGAAAAGTAGTTTTTCCACACTAATACAAGTGCAAAAGTGGTTTCCTGCACCAACACAAGTGCGAAAAGTGGTTTTTCAACACTAACACAAGTGCGAAAAGTGGTTTTTCAACACTACCACAAGTGCAAAAAGTGTTTTTCCACACTAATACAAGTGCAAAAGTGGTTTCCTGCACTAACACAAGTGCGAAAAGTGGATTTTCAACACTAACACAAGTGCGAAAAGTGGTTTTTCAACACTAACACAAGTGCGAAAAGTGTTTTTTCCACATTAATACAAGTGCAAAAGTGGTTTCCTGCACCAACACAAGTGCGAAAAGTGGTTTTTCAACACTAACACAAGTGCGAAAAGTGGTTTTTCAACACTATCACAAGTGCAAAAAGTGTTTTTTCCACACTAATACAAGTGCAAAAGTGGTTTTTCCACACTAATACAAATGCAAAAGTGGTTTCCTGCACCAACACAAGTGCGAAAAGTGGTTTTTCAACACTAACACAAGTGCGAAAAGTGGTTTTTCAACACTAACACAAGTGCGAAAAGTAGTTTTTCCACACTAATACAAGTGCAAAAGTGGTTTCCTGCACTAACACAAGTGCGAAAAGTGGTTTTTCAACACTAACACAAGTGCGAAAAGTGGTTTTTCAACACTATCACAAGTGCAAAAAGTGTTTTTTCCACACTAATACAAGTGCAAAAGTGGTTTCCTGCACCAACACAAGTGCGAAAAGTGGTTTTTCAACACTAACACAAGTGCGAAAAGTGGTTTTTCAACACTAACACAAGTGCGAAAAGTGGTTTTTCAACACTAACACAATTGCAAAAACTGTTTTTTCCACACTAATACAAGTGCAAAAGTGGTTTCCTGCATCAACACAGTGCGAAAAGTGGTTTTTCAACACTAACACAAGTGCGAAAAGTGGTTTTTCAACACTAACACAAGTGCGAAAAGTGGTTTTTCAACACTATCACAAGTGCAAAAAGTGTTTTTTCCACACTAATACAAGTGCAAAAGTGGTTTCCTGCACTAACACAAGTGCGAAAAGTGGTTTTTCAACACTAACACAAGTGCGAAAAGTGGTTTTTCAACACTATCACAAGTGCAAAAAGTGTTTTTTCCACACTAATACAAGTGCAAAAGTGGTTTCCTGCACTAACACAAGTGCGAAAAGTGGTTTTTCAACACTATCACAAGTGCAAAAAGTATTTTTTCCACACTAATACAAGTGCAAAAGTGGTTTTTCCACACTAATACAAGTGCAAAAGTGGTTTCCTGCACCAACACAAGTGCGAAAAGTGGTTTTTCAACACTAACACAAGTGCGAAAAGTGGTTTTTCAACACTAACACAAGTGCGAAAAGTGGTTTTTCCACACTAATACAAGTGCAAAAGTGGTTTCCTGCACCACCACAAGTGCGAAAAGTGGTTTTTCAACACTAACACAAGTGCGAAAAGTGGTTTTTCAACACTATCACAAGTGCAAAAAGTGTTTTTTCCACACTAATACATGTGCGAAAAGTGGTTTTTCAACACTAACACAAGTGCGAAAAGTGTTTTTTCCACACTAATACAAGTGCAAAAGTGGTTTCCTGCACCAACACAAGTGCGAAAAGTGGTTTTTCAACACTAACACAAGTGCGAAAAGTGGTTTTTCAACACTAACACAAGTGCAAAAAGTGTTTTTTCCACACTAATACAAGTGCAAAAGTGGTTTTTCCACACTAATACAAGTGCAAAAGTGGTTTCCTGCACCAACACAAGTGCGAAAAGTGGTTTTTCAACACTAACACATGTGCGAAAAGTGGTTTTTCAACACTATCACAAGTGCAAAAAGTGTTTTTTCCACACTAATACAAGTGCAAAAGTGGTTTCCTGCATCAACACAGTGCGAAAAGTGGTTTTTCAACACTAACACAAGTGCGAAAAGTGGTTTTTCAACACTAACACAAGTGCGAAAAGTGGTTTTTCAACACTATCACAAGTGCAAAAAGTGTTTTTTCCACACTAATACAAGTGCAAAAGTGGTTTCCTGCACTAACACAAGTGCGAAAAGTGGTTTTTCAACACTAACACAAGTGCGAAAAGTGGTTTTTCAACACTATCACAAGTGCAAAAAGTGTTTTTTCCACACTAATACAAGTGCAAAAGTGGTTTCCTGCACTAACACAAGTGCGAAAAGTGGTTTTTCAACACTATCACAAGTGCAAAAAGTGTTTTTTCCACACTAATACAAGTGCAAAAGTGGTTTTTCCACACTAATACAAGTGCAAAAGTGGTTTCCTGCACCAACACAAGTGCGAAAAGTGGTTTTTCAACACTAACACAAGTGCGAAAAGTGGTTTTTCAACACTAACACAAGTGCGAAAAGTGGTTTTTCCACACTAATACAAGTGCAAAAGTGGTTTCCTGCACCACCACAAGTGCGAAAAGTGGTTTTTCAACACTAACACAAGTGCGAAAAGTGGTTTTTCAACACTATCACAAGTGCAAAAAGTGTTTTTTCCACACTAATACATGTGCGAAAAGTGGTTTTTCAACACTATCACAAGTGCAAAAGTGGTTTTTCCACACTAATACAAGTGCAAAAGTGGTTTCCTGCACCAACACAAGTGCGAAAAGTGGTTTTTCAACACTAACACATGTGCGAAAAGTGGTTTTTCAACACTATCACAAGTGCAAAAAGTGTTTTTTCCACACTAATACAAGTGCAAAAGTGGTTTCCTGCACCAACACAAGTGCGAAAAGTGGTTTTTCAACACTAACACAAGTGCGAAAAGTGGTTTTTCAACACTATCACAAGTGCAAAAAGTGTTTTTTCCACACTAATACATGTGCGAAAAGTGGTTTTTCAACACTAACACAAGTGCGAAAAGTAGTTTTTCCACACTAATACAAGTGCAAAAGTGGTTTCCTGCACTAACACAAGTGCGAAAAGTGGTTTTTCAACACTAACACAAGTGCGAAAAGTGGTTTTTCAACACTATCACAAGTGCAAAAAGTGTTTTTTCCACACTAATACAAGTGCAAAAGTGGTTTCCTGCACCAACACAAGTGCGAAAAGTGGTTTTTCAACACTAACACAAGTGCGAAAAGTGGTTTTTCAACACTATCACAAGTGCAAAAAGTGTTTTTTCCACACTAATACAAGTGCAAAAGTGGTTTCCTGCACCACCACAAGTGCGAAAAGTGGTTTTTCAACACTAACACAAGTGCGAAAAGTGGTTTTTCAACACTATCACAAGTGCAAAAAGTATTTTTTCCACACTAATACATGTGCGAAAAGTGGTTTTTCAACACTAACACAAGTGCGAAAAGTGGTTTTTCAACACTAACACAAGTGCAAAAAGTGTTTTTCCACACTAATACAAGTGCAAAAGTGGTTTTTCCACACTAATACAAGTGCAAAAGTGGTTTCCTGCACCAACACAAGTGCGAAAAGTGGTTTTTCAACACTAACACTTGTGCGAAAAGTGGTTTTTCAACACTATCACAAGTGCAAAAAGTGTTTTTTCCACACTAATACAAGTGCAAAAGTGGTTTCCTGCACCAACACAAGTGCGAAAAGTGGTTTTTCAACACTAACACAAGTGCGAAAAGTGGTTTTTCAACACTATCACAAGTGCGAAAAGTGGTTTTTCAACACTAACACAAGTGCGAAAAGTGGTTTTTCCACACTAATACAAGTGCAAAAGTGGTTTCCTGCACCAACACAAGTGCGAAAAGTGGTTTTTCAACACTAACACAAGTGCGAAAAGTGGTTTTTCAACACTAACACAAGTGCGAAAAGTGGTTTTTCAACACTAACACAAGTGCGAAAAGTGGTTTTTCAACACTAACACAAGTGCGAAAAGTGGTTTTTCAACACTAACACAAGTGCGAAAAGTGGTTTTTCAACACCAATACAAGTGCAAAAGTGGTTTCCTGCACCAACACAAGTGTGAAAAGTGGTTTTTCAACACTAACACAAGTGCGAAAAGTGGTTTTTCAACACTATCACAAGTGCAAAAAGTGTTTTTTCCACACTAATACAAGTGCAAAAGTGGGTTTTCCACACTAATACAAGTGCAAAAGTGGTTTCCTGCACCAACACAAGTGCGAAAAGTGGTTTTTCAACACTAACACAAGTGCGAAAAGTGGTATTTCAACACTAACACAAGTGCGAAAAGTGGTTTTTCCACACTAATACAAGTGCAAAAGTGGTTTACTGCACCACCACAAGTGCGAAAAGTGGTTTTTCAACACTAACACAAGTGCGAAAAGTGGTTTTTCAACACTATCACAAGTGCAAAAAGTGTTTTTTCCACACTAATACAAGTGCAAAAGTGGTTTCCTGCACCAACACAAGTGCAAAAAGTGGTTTTTCAACACTAACACAAGTGCGAAAAGTGGTTTTTCAACACTGTCACAAGTGCAAAAAGTGTTTTTTCCACACTAATACAAGTGCAAAAGTGGTTTCCTGCACCAACACAAGTGCGAAAAGTGGTTTTTCAACACTAACACATGTGCGAAAAGTGGTTTTTCCACACTAATACAAGTGCAAAAGTGGTTTCCTGCACCAACACAAGTGCGAAAAGTGGTTTTTCAACACTAACACAAGTGCGAAAAGTTGTTTTTCAACACTATCACAAGTGCAAAAAGTGTTTTTTCCACAATAATACAAGTGCAAAAGTGGTTTTTCCACACTAATACAAGTGCAAAAGTGGTTTCCTGCACCAACACAAGTGCGAAAAGTTGTTTTTCAACACTAACACAAGTGCGAAAAGTGGTTTTTCAACACTAACACAAGTGCGAAAAGTAGTTTTTCCACACTAATACAAGTGCAAAAGTGGTTTCCTGCACCAACACAAGTGCGAAAAGTGGTTTTTCAACACTAACACAAGTGCGAAAAGTGGTTTTTCAACACTACCACAAGTGCAAAAAGTGTTTTTCCACACTAATACAAGTGCAAAAGTGGTTTCCTGCACTAACACAAGTGCGAAAAGTGGATTTTCAACACTAACACAAGTGCGAAAAGTGGTTTTTCAACACTAACACAAGTGCGAAAAGTGTTTTTTCCACATTAATACAAGTGCAAAAGTGGTTTCCTGCACCAACACAAGTGCGAAAAGTGGTTTTTCAACACTAACACAAGTGCGAAAAGTGGTTTTTCAACACTATCACAAGTGCAAAAAGTGTTTTTTCCACACTAATACAAGTGCAAAAGTGGTTTTTCCACACTAATACAAATGCAAAAGTGGTTTCCTGCACCAACACAAGTGCAAAAAGTGGTTTTTCAACACTAACACAAGTGCGAAAAGTGGTTTTTCAACACTAACACAAGTGCGAAAAGTAGTTTTTCCACACTAATACAAGTGCAAAAGTGGTTTCCTGCACTAACACAAGTGCGAAAAGTGGTTTTTCAACACTAACACAAGTGCGAAAAGTGGTTTTTCAACACTATCACAAGTGCAAAAAGTGTTTTTTCCACACTAATACAAGTGCAAAAGTGGTTTCCTGCACCAACACAAGTGCGAAAAGTGGTTTTTCAACACTAACACAAGTGCGAAAAGTGGTTTTTCAACACTAACACAAGTGCGAAAAGTGGTTTTTCAACACTAACACAATTGCAAAAACTGTTTTTTCCACACTAATACAAGTGCAAAAGTGGTTTCCTGCATCAACACAGTGTGAAAAGTGGTTTTTCAACACTAACACAAGTGCGAAAAGTGGTTTTTCAACACTAACACAAGTGCGAAAAGTGGTTTTTCAACACTATCACAAGTGCAAAAAGTGTTTTTTCCACACTAATACAAGTGCAAAAGTGGTTTCCTGCACTAACACAAGTGCGAAAAGTGGTTTTTCAACACTAACACAAGTGCGAAAAGTGGTTTTTCAACACTATCACAAGTGCAAAAAGTGTTTTTTCCACACTAATACAAGTGCAAAAGTGGTTTCCTGCACTAACACAAGTGCGAAAAGTGGTTTTTCAACACTATCACAAGTGCAAAAAGTGTTTTTTCCACACTAATACAAGTGCAAAAGTGGTTTTTCCACACTAATACAAGTGCAAAAGTGGTTTCCTGCACCAACACAAGTGCGAAAAGTGGTTTTTCAACACTAACACAAGTGCGAAAAGTGGTTTTTCAACACTAACACAAGTGCGAAAAGTGGTTTTTCCACACTAATACAAGTGCAAAAGTGGTTTCCTGCACCACCACAAGTGCGAAAAGTGGTTTTTCAACACTAACACAAGTGCGAAAAGTGGTTTTTCAACACTATCACAAGTGCAAAAAGTGTTTTTTCCACACTAATACATGTGCGAAAAGTGGTTTTTCAACACTAACACAAGTGCGAAAAGTGTTTTTTCCACACTAATACAAGTGCAAAAGTGGTTTCCTGCACCAACACAAGTGCGAAAAGTGGTTTTTCAACACTAACACAAGTGCGAAAAGTGGTTTTTCAACACTAACACAAGTGCAAAAAGTGTTTTTTCCACACTAATACAAGTGCAAAAGTGGTTTTTCCACACTAATACAAGTGCAAAAGTGGTTTCCTGCACCAACACAAGTGCGAAAAGTGGTTTTTCAACACTAACACATGTGCGAAAAGTGGTTTTTCAACACTATCACAAGTGCAAAAAGTGTTTTTTCCACACTAATACAAGTGCAAAAGTGGTTTCCTGCATCAACACAGTGCGAAAAGTGGTTTTTCAACACTAACACAAGTGCGAAAAGTGGTTTTTCAACACTAACACAAGTGCGAAAAGTGGTTTTTCAACACTATCACAAGTGCAAAAAGTGTTTTTTCCACACTAATACAAGTGCAAAAGTGGTTTCCTGCACTAACACAAGTGCGAAAAGTGGTTTTTCAACACTAACACAAGTGCGAAAAGTGGTTTTTCAACACTATCACAAGTGCAAAAAGTGTTTTTTCCACACTAATACAAGTGCAAAAGTGGTTTCCTGCACTAACACAAGTGCGAAAAGTGGTTTTTCAACACTATCACAAGTGCAAAAAGTGTTTTTTCCACACTAATACAAGTGCAAAAGTGGTTTTTCCACACTAATACAAGTGCAAAAGTGGTTTCCTGCACCAACACAAGTGCGAAAAGTGGTTTTTCAACACTAACACAAGTGCGAAAAGTGGTTTTTCAACACTAACACAAGTGCGAAAAGTGGTTTTTCCACACTAATACAAGTGCAAAAGTGGTTTCCTGCACCACCACAAGTGCGAAAAGTGGTTTTTCAACACTAACACAAGTGCGAAAAGTGGTTTTTCAACACTATCACAAGTGCAAAAAGTGTTTTTTCCACACTAATACATGTGCGAAAAGTGGTTTTTCAACACTAACACAAGTGCGAAAAGTGTTTTTTCCACACTAATACAAGTGCAAAAGTGGTTTCCTGCACCAACACAAGTGCGAAAAGTGGTTTTTCAACACTAACACAAGTGCGAAAAGTGGTTTTTCAACACTAACACAAGTGCAAAAAGTGTTTTTTCCACACTAATACAAGTGCAAAAGTGGTTTTTCCACACTAATACAAGTGCAAAAGTGGTTTCCTGCACCAACACAAGTGCGAAAAGTGGTTTTTCAACACTAACACATGTGCGAAAAGTGGTTTTTCAACACTATCACAAGTGCAAAAAGTGTTTTTTCCACACTAATACAAGTGCAAAAGTGGTTTCCTGCACCAACACAAGTGCGAAAAGTGGTTTTTCAACACTAACACAAGTGCGAAAAGTGGTTTTTCAACACTATCACAAGTGCAAAAAGTGTTTTTTCCACACTAATACATGTGCGAAAAGTGGTTTTTCAACACTAACACAAGTGCGAAAAGTAGTTTTTCCACACTAATACAAGTGCAAAAGTGGTTTCCTGCACTAACACAAGTGCGAAAAGTGGTTTTTCAACACTAACACAAGTGCGAAAAGTGGTTTTTCAACACTATCACAAGTGCAAAAAGTGTTTTTTCCACACTAATACAAGTGCAAAAGTGGTTTCCTGCACCAACACAAGTGCGAAAAGTGGTTTTTCAACACTAACACAAGTGCGAAAAGTGGTTTTTCAACACTATCACAAGTGCAAAAAGTGTTTTTTCCACACTAATGCAAGTGCAAAAGTGGTTTCCTGCACTAACACAAGTGCGAAAAGTGGTTTTTTAACACTAACACAAGTGCGAAAAGTGGTTTTTCAACACTATCACAAGTGCAAAAAGTGTTTTTTCCACACTAATACAAGTGCAAAAGTGGTTTTTCCACACTAATACAAGTGCAAAAGTGGTTTCCTGCACCAACACAAGTGCGAAAAGTGGTTTTTCAACACTAACACAAGTGCGAAAAGTGGTTTTTCAACACTAACACAAGTGCGAAAAGTGGTTTTTCCACACTAATACAAGTGCAAAAGTGGTTTCCTGCACCACCACAAGTGCGAAAAGTGGTTTTTCAACACTAACACAAGTGCGAAAAGTGGTTTTTCAACACTATCACAAGTGCAAAAAGTATTTTTTCCACACTAATACATGTGCGAAAAGTGGTTTTTCAACACTAACACAAGTGCGAAAAGTGTTTTTTCCACACTAATACAAGTGCAAAAGTGGTTTCCTGCACCAACACAAGTGCGAAAAGTGGTTTTTCAACACTAACACAAGTGCGAAAAGTGGTTTTTCAACACTAACACAAGTGCAAAAAGTGTTTTTTCCACACTAATACAAGTGCAAAAGTGGTTTTTCCACACTAATACAAGTGCAAAAGTGGTTTCCTGCACCAACACAAGTGCGAAAAGTGGTTTTTCAACACTAACACATGTGCGAAAAGTGATTTTTCAACACTATCACAAGTGCAAAAAGTGTTTTTTCCACACTAATACAAGTGCAAAAGTGGTTTCCTGCACCAACACAAGTGCGAAAAGTGGTTTTTCAACACTAACACAAGTGCGAAAAGTGGTTTTTCAACACTATCACAAGTGCAAAAAGTGTTTTTTCCACACTAATACATGTGCGAAAAGTGGTTTTTCAACACTAACACAAGTACGAAAAGTGTTTTTTCCACACTAATACAAGTGCAAAAGTGGTTTCCTGCAGCAACACAAGTGCGAAAAGTGGTTTTTCAACACTAACACAAGTGCGAAAAGTGGTTTTTCAACACTAACACAAGTGCAAAAAGTGTTTTTTCCACACTAATACAAGTGCAAAAGTGGTTTTTCCATACTAATACAAGTGCAAAAGTGGTTTCCTGCACCAACACAAGTGCGAAAAGTGGTTTTTCAACACTAACACATGTGCGAAAAGTGGTTTTTCAACACTATCACAAGTGCAAAAAGTGTTTTTTCCACACTAATACAAGTGCAAAAGTGGTTTCCTGCACCAACACAAGTGCGAAAAGTGGTTTTTCAACACTAACACAAGTGCGAAAAGTGGTTTTTCAACACTATCACAAGTGCGAAAAGTGGTTTTTCCACACTAATACAAGTGCAAAAGTGGTTTCCTGCACCAGCACAAGTGCGAAAAGTGGTTTTTCAACACTAACACAAGTGTGAAAAGTGGTTTTTCAACACTAACGCAAGTGCGAAAAGTTGTTTTTCAACACTAACACAGGTGCCAAAAGTGGTTTTTCCACACTAATACAAGTGCAAAAACTGTTTTTTCCACACTAATACCAGTGCAAAAGTGGTTTCCTGCACCAACACAAGTGCGAAAAGTGGTTTTTCAACACTAACACAAGTGCGAAAAGTGGTTTTTCAACACTAACACAAGTGCGAAAAGTGGTTTTTCAACACTAACACAAGTGCGAAAAGTGGTTTTTCAACACTAACACAAGTGCGAAAAGTGGTTTTTCAACACTAACACAAGTGCGAAAAGTGGTTTTTCAACACCAATACAAGTGCAAAAGTGGTTTCCTGCACCAACACAAGTGTGAAAAGTGGTTTTTCAACACTAACACAAGTGCGAAAAGTGGTTTTTCAACACTATCACAAGTGCAAAAAGTGTTTTTTTCCACACTAATACAAGTGCAAAAGTGTTTTTCCACACTAATACAAGTGCAAAAGTGGTTTCCTGCACCAACACAAGTGCGAAAAGTGGTTTTTCAACACTAACACAAGTGCGAAAAGTGGTATTTCAGCACTAACACAAGTGCGAAAAGTGGTTTTTCCACACTAATACAAGTGCAAAAGTGGTTTACTGCACCACCACAAGTGCGAAAAGTGGTTTTTCAACACTAACACAAGTGCGAAAAGTGGTTTTTCAACACTATCACAAGTGCAAAAAGTGTTTTTTCCACACTAATACAAGTGCAAAAGTGGTTTCCTGCACCAACACAAGTGCAAAAAGTGGTTTTTCAACACTAACATAAGTGCGAAAAGTGGTTTTTCAACACTGACACAAGTGCAAAAAGTGTTTTTTCCACACTAATACAAGTGCAAAAGTGGTTTCCTGCACCAACACAAGTGCGAAAAGTGGTTTTTCAACACTAACACATGTGCGAAAAGTGGTTTTTCAACACTAACACAAGTGCGAAAAGTGTTTTTTCCACACTAATACAAGTGCAAAAGTGGTTTCCTGCACCAAAACAAGTGCGAAAAGTGGTTTTTCAACACTAACACAAGTGCGAAAAGTGGTTTTTCAACACTAACACAAGTGCAAAAAGTGTTTTTTCCACACTAATACAAGTGCAAAAGTGGTTTTTCCACACTAATACAAGTGCAAAAGTGGTTTCCTGCACCAACACAAGTGCGAAAAGTGGTTTTTCAACACTAACACATGTGCGAAAAGTGGTTTTTCAACACTATCACAAGTGCAAAAAGTGTTTTTTCCACACTAATACAAGTGCAAAAGTGGTTTCCTGCACCAACACAAGTGCGAAAAGTGGTTTTTCAACACTAACACAAGTGCGAAAAGTGGTTTTTCAACACTATCACAAGTGCGAAAAGTGGTTTTTCAACACTAACACAAGTGCGAAAAGTGGTTTTCCACACTAATACAAGTGCAAAGTGGTTTCCTGCACCAACACAAGTGCGAAAAGTGGTTTTTCAACACTAATACAAGTGCGAAAAGTGTTTTTTCAACACTATCACAAGTGCAAAAAGTGTTTTTTCCACACTAATACAAGTGCAAAAGTGGTTTCCTGCACCAGCACAAGTGCGAAAAGTGGTTTTTCAACACTAACACAAGTGCGAAAAGTGGTTTTTCAACACTAACACAAGTGCGAAAAGTTGTTTTTCAACACTAACACAAGTGCCAAAAGTGGTTTTTCCACACTAATACAAGTGCAAAAACTGTTTTTTCCACACTAATACAAGTGCAAAAGTGGTTTCCTGCACCAACACAAGTGCGAAAAGTGGTTTTTCAACACTAACACAAGTGCGAAAAGTGGTTTTTCAACACTAACACAAGTGCGAAAAGTGGTTTTTCAACACTAACACAAGTGCGAAAAGTGGTTTTTCAACACTAACACAAGTGCGAAAAGTGTTTTTTCCACATTAATACAAGTGCAAAAGTGGTTTCCTGCACCAACACAAGTGCGAAAAGTGGTTTTTCAACACTAACACAAGTGCGAAAAGTGGTTTTTCAACACTATCACAAGTGCAAAAGGTGTTTTTTCCACACTAATACAAGTGCAAAAGTGGTTTTTCCACACTAACACAAGTGCAAAAGTGGTTTCCTGCACCAACACAAGTGCGAAAAGTGGTTTTTCAACACTAACACAAGTGCGAAAAGTGGTTTTTCAACACTAACACAAGTGCAAAAAGTGTTTTTTCCACACTAATACAAGTGCAAAAGTGGTTTTGCCACACTAATACAAGTACAAAAGTGGTTTCCTGCACCAACACAAGTGCGAAAAGTGGTTTTTCAACACTAACACAAGTGCGAAAAGTGGTTTTTCAACACTATCACAAGTGCGAAAAGTGGTTTTTCAACACTAACACAAGTGCGAAAAGTGGTTTTTCCACACTAATACAAGTGCAAAAGTGGTTTCCTGCACCAGCACAAGTGCGAAAAGTGGTTTTTCAACACAAACACAAGTGCTAAAAGTGGTTTTTCAACACTAACACAAGTGCGAAAAGTGTTTTTTCAACACGAACACAAGTGCGAAAAGTGGTTTTTCCACACTAATACAAGTGCAAAAGTGGTTTCCTGCACCAACACAAGTGCAAAAAGGGGTTTTTCAACACTAACGCAAGTGCGAAAAGTGGTTTTTCAACACTAACACAAGTGCAAAAAGTGTTTTTTCCACACTAATACAAGTGCAAAAGTGGTTTTTCCACACTAATACAAGTGCAAAAGTGGTTTCCTGCACCAACACAAGTGCGAAAAGTGGTTTTTCAACACTAACACATGTGCGAAAAGTGGTTTTTCAACACTATCACAAGTGCAAAAAGTGTTTTTTCCACACTAATACAAGTGCAAAAGTGGTTTCCTGCACCAACACAAGTGCGAAAAGTGGTTTTTCAACACTAACACAAGTGCGAAAAGTGGTTTTTCAACACTATCACAAGTGCGAAAAGTGGTTTTTCAACACTAACACAAGTGCGAAAAGTGGTTTTTCCACACTAATACAAGTGCAAAAGTGGTTTCCTGCACCAACACAAGTGCGAAAAGTGGTTTTTCAACACTAATACAAGTGCGAAAAGTGTTTTTTCAACACTATCACAAGTGCAAAAAGTGTTTTTTCCACACTAATACAAGTGCAAAAGTGGTTTCCTGCACCAGCACAAGTGCGAAAAGTGGTTTTTCAACACTAACACAAGTGCGAAAAGTGGTTTTTCAACACTAACACAAGTGCGAAAAGTTGTTTTTCAACACTAACACAAGTGCCAAAAGTGGTTTTTCCACACTAATACAAGTGCAAAAACTGTTTTTTCCACACTAATACAAGTGCAAAAGTGGTTTCCTGCACCAACACAAGTGCGAAAAGTGGTTTTTCAACACTAACACAAGTGCGAAAAGTGGTTTTTCAACACTAACACAAGTGCGAAAAGTGGTTTTTCAACACTAACACAAGTGTGAAAAGTGGTTTTTCAACACTAACACAAGTGCGAAAAGTGTTTTTTCCACATTAATACAAGTGCAAAAGTGGTTTCCTGCACCAACACAAGTGCGAAAAGTGGTTTTTCAACACTAACACAAGTGCGAAAAGTGGTTTTTCAACACTATCACAAGTGCAAAAGGTGTTTTTTCCACACTAATACAAGTGCAAAAGTGGTTTTTCCACACTAACACAAGTGCAAAAGTGGTTTCCTGCACCAACACAAGTGCGAAAAGTGGTTTTTCAACCACTAACACAAGTGCGAAAAGTGGTTTTTCAACACTAACACAAGTGCAAAAAGTGTTTTTTCCACACTAATACAAGTGCAAAAGTGGTTTTTCCACACTAATACAAGTACAAAAGTGGTTTCCTGCACCAACACAAGTGCGAAAAGTGGTTTTT